>NC_052345.1:19343641-19599172 GCF_016432855.1 Salvelinus namaycush
TAAGATAACTGCATATAGCTAATGTTAGCTGGCTGGCTAATAACATTCTTTGATTTTTTGTTAGATGGTTGATTTAACGTTAGCTGGTTGGCTACGCTTGTTGGGCTAATGTTAGCTGGCTGGCTAAGATAACTGTATATAGCTAATGTTAGCTGGCTGGCTAAGATAACTGCATATGGCTAACGTTAGCTGGCTAAGATAACTGCATATAGCTAATGTTAGTTGGCCCGGCTAAGATAACTGCATATAGCTAATGTTAGCTGGCTGGCTAATAACATTCTTTGATTTTTTGTTAGATGGTTGATTTAACGTTAGCTGGTTGGCTACTCTTGTTGGGCTAATGTTAGCTGGCTGGCTAAGATAACTGCATATAGCTAACGTTAGCTGGCTGGCTAAGATAACTGCATATAGCTAATGTTAGCTGGCTGGCTAAGATAACTGCATATAGCTAATGTTAGCTGGCTGGCTAAGATAAATGCATATAGCTAATGTTAGTTGGCCCGGCTAAGATAACTGCATATAGCTAATGTTAGCTGGCTGGCTAATAACATTCTTTGATTTTTTGTTAGATGGTTGATTTAACGTTAGCTGGTTGGCTACGCTTGTTGGGCTAATGTTAGCTGGCTGGCTAAGATAACTGCATATAGCTAACGTTAGCTGGCTGGCTAAGATAACTGCATATAGCTAATGTTAGCTGGCTGGCTAAGATAACTGCATATAGCTAATGTTAGCTGGCTGGCTAAGATAACTGCATATAGCTAACGTTAGCTGGCTGGCTAAGATAACTGCATATAGCTAATGTTAGCTGGCTGGCTAAGATAACTGCATATAGCTAATGTTAGTTGGCCCGGCTAAGATAACTGCATATAGCTAATGTTAGCTGGCTGGCTAATAACATTCTTTGATTTTTTGTTAGATGGTTGATTTAACGTTAGCTGGTTGGCTACGCTTGTTGGGCTAATGTTAGCTGGCTGGCTAAGATAACTGCATATAGCTAATGTTAGCTGGCTGGCTAAGATAACTGCATATAGCTAACGTTAACTGGCTGGCTAAGATAACTGCATATAGCTAATGTTAGCTGGCTGGCTAAGATAACTGCATATAGCTAACGTTAGCTGGCTGGCTAAGATAACTGCATATAGCTAATGTTAGCTGGCTGGCTAAGATAACTGCATATAGCTAATGTTAGCTGGCTGGCTAAGATAACTGCATATAGCTAATGTTAGCTGGCTGGGTAAGATAAATGCCTATAGCTAATGTTAGCTGGCCCGGCTAAGATAACTGCATATAGCTAATGTTGGCTGGCTGGCTAAGATAACTGCATATAGCTAATGTTAGCTGGCCCGGCTAAGATAACTGCATATAGCTAATGTTGGCTGGCTGGCTAAGATAACTGCATATAGCTAATGTTAGCTGGCTGGCTAAGATAACTGCATATAGCTAATGTTAGCTGGCTGGCTAAGATAACTGCATATAGCTAATGTTAGCTGGCTGGCTAAGCTAAGATAACTGCATTTAGCTAACATTAGCTGGCTGGCTAAGACAACTGCATATAGCTAATGTTAGCTGGCTGGCTAAGATAACTGCATATAGCTAATGTTAGCTGGCTGGCTAAGATAACTGCATATAGCTAATGTTAGCTGGCTGGCTAAGATAACTGCATATAGCTAATGTTAGCTGGCTGGCTAAGATAAATGCATATAGCTAACGTTAGCTGGCTGGCTAAGATAACTGCACATAGCTAATGTTAGCTGGCTGGCTAAGATAACTGCACATAGCTAATGTTAGCTGGCTGGCTAAGATAACTGCATATAGCTAATGTTAGCTGGCTGGCTAAGATAACTGCATATAGCTAATGTTAGCTGGCTGGCTAAGATAACTGCATATAGCTAATGTTAGCTGGCTGGCTAAGATAACTGCATATAGCTAATGTTAGCTGGCTGGCTAAGATAACTGCATATAGCTAATGTTAGCTGGCTGGCTAATAACATTCTTTGATTTTTTGTTAGATGGTTGATTTAACGTTAGCTGGTTGGCTACGCTTGTTGGGCTAATGTTAGCTGGCTGGCTAAGATAACTGCATTTAGCTAACATTAGCTGGCTGGCTAAGACAACTGCATATAGCTAATGTTAGCTGGCTGGCTAAGATAACTGCATATAGCTAATGTTAGCTGGCTGGCTAAGATAACTGCATATAGCTAATGTTAGCTGGCTGGCTAAGATAACTGCATATAGCTAACGTTAGCTGGCTGGCTAAGATAACTGCATATAGCTAACATTAGCTGGCCCGGCTAAGATAACTGCATATAGCTAATGTTAGCTGGCTGGCTAAGATAACTGCATATAGCTAATGTTGGCTGGCTGGCTAAGATAACTGCATATAGCTAACGTTAGCTGGCTGGCTAAGATAACTGCATATAGCTAATGTTAGCTGGCTGGCTAAGATAACTGCATATAGCTAATGTTAGCTGGCTGGCTAAGATAACTGCATATAGCTAATGTTAGCTGGCTGGCTAAGATAACTGCATATAGCTAATGTTAGCTGGCTGGCTAAGATAACTGCATATAGCTAATGTTAGCTGGCTGGCTAAGATTACTGCATATAGCTAACGGTAGCGGGCTGGCTAAGATAACTGCATATAGCTAATGTTAGCTGGCTGGCTAAGATAACTGCATATAGCTAATGTTAGCTGGCTGGCTAAGATAACTGCATATAGCTAATGTTAGCTGGCTGGCTAAGATAACTGCATATAGCTAACGTTAGCTGGCTGGCTAAGATAACTGCATATAGCTAACATTAGCTGGCCCGGCTAAGATAACTGCATATAGCTAATGTTAGCTGGCTGGCTAAGATAACTGCATATAGCTAACGTTAGCTGGCTGGCTAAGATAACTGCATATAGCTAACATTAGCTGGCCCGGCTAAGATAACTGCATATAGCTAATGTTAGCTGGCTGGCTAAGATAACTGCATATAGCTAATGTTAGCTGGCTGGCTAAGATTACTGCATATAGCTAACGGTAGCGGGCTGGCTAAGATAACTGCATATAGCTAATGTTAGCTGGCTGGCTAAGATAACTGCATATAGCTAATGTTAGCTGGCTGGCTAAGATAACTGCATATAGCTAATGTTAGCTGGCTGGCTAAGATAACTGCATATAGCTAACGTTAGCTGGCTGGCTAAGATAACTGCATATAGCTAACATTAGCTGGCCCGGCTAAGATAACTGCATATAGCTAATGTTAGCTGGCTGGCTAAGATAACTGCATATAGCTAACGTTAGCTGGCTGGCTAAGATAACTGCATATAGCTAACATTAGCTGGCCCGGCTAAGATAACTGCATATAGCTAATGTTTTTTTTGTTTTTTGTTTTTTTTTCTAGGGGTGGATCAGCTTAATATTGCGGAAAGAATGTTGCTTCCAATGTAATTGTCTGCATCATTTCCAATCCCCCATATTTTTTTGGGTAAATATATATATCCATACACGCATGCATACATATACACATATATACATACACATACCTATATAGACATACATACTTTTTTAAAGAATATACCTTTATTATTATTCCCCGCAACCCTACCACCGCTCCCCCAATTGGAGTAAACTAATAAACACTTCTGCTTTTACCTTCAATTTATACATCTTATACCTATTTTACAGACACAGTCTACTTTATAATAGTTCTCTCTTGTTTGTTCTTAGTCCTTCCTCTATTTCTGTTGTCCATCCAATTTTATTTCCACTTGTAACTGTGCTATTTCACAAAAGCTCCGCACCTATACACATTTCACAGATCCCGTATGCCCTACATTGTTTATCTTGTTATTAGTCCCACCCTTCAGTTCCACTCAACCCTTCCCATCTATCTTCCAACATCATCCATTTCGGATTTTTATTTGCCATATATTTTTCAACTGTGCTGTGATGCTTCACAAAAGATTTGAACCTTCCTATTCTCATAGCTTCTACAGATTGTAAATTAAAAATAAACATTTTTGCTAAAATAATTATTATATTATTGATTGATTGACTATGGCTTTTCAAATCCCCCAGTATTGCTATCTGTAGCGTTAGTTCTAGGCAAATGTTGCAATTCTTCAGCCATTCCTGGACCTGTGACCAAAAACGAGCTACATATGGACAATACCAAAATAAATGATCTAATGACTCTGCCTCCTCACAACAGAATCTGCAGAGCTGGGAAGATTGTATACCCCATATATATAACATTCTATTAGTTGCAAGAATTTTGTACAGTAATTTAAATTGAAAAATTCGAAGTTTTGAATCCGGCGTTGTTTTGCGTATCAATTCATAAACCTTGTGCCATGGAATGGGTACATCGAAAATCTCTTCCCAACTATTTTGCAATTTATATGGCACAGCTGTCAGTTTTTTGGTCCTTAAATGAAATTGGTATATGTTTTTATTTATCACACTTTTCTTTAACCATTTATGTTCTTTAATACAGGGCCGACATACAAGTTCCTTACTTTTTTCCCCTTCTACTTGCCTCTTCCATTTTTGTGGTAATGCTGCAATTAATTGGTTGTAATTTTGGGTAGAGCAGACATTTCCATATGTCTGTGTTAGCTGCATGTGTGACATAACTCCACCAGTCCTATTTATGATATCATTCACAAAAATTATACCTTTTTTAAACATTTCTTCGATAAATACAGTTTTTTTATCAATTACTATATTTGAATTTAACCACAATATTTGTTGTACTATTTGTTCCGTCCTTTCAGGTGGATTAAACTGAAATTGCAACCAACTTTCTAAGGCTTGTTTAAAAAATAAGGATATTTTGGAGATTATTTCCTTTTCAAACAACCGAAAGTGAGCAGGTGTAATCTGAATAAAGGGAAAAAGGCCCTTCTTGAACATAGGATGAGACATTCGTACCAATTTACTAGAGAACCAGTTTGGATTTAAGTATAACTTTTGTATGACTGATGCCTTTAGTGAGAGGTCTAATGCTTTAATATTTAATAATTTCTGCCCTCCGAATTCATATTCGTTATATAAATAGGCCCTTTTAATTTTATCTGGCTTGCCGTTCCAAATAAAATGGAATATTTTTTGTTCATATAATTTAAAAAGCAGGTCACTAGGTGTAGGCAAAACCATAAGCAAATAGGTAAACTGTGATATGACTAAAGAGTTAATCAGGGTGATTTTTCCACAAATAGACAAGTATTTTCCTTTCCATGGTAGCAAGATCTTATCTATTTTTGCTAACTTTCTATAAAAATTTATTGGAGTGAGATCATTTCTTTCTTTTGGGATTTTTATACCGAGTATGTCCACATCTCCGTCAGACCATTTAATTGGTAAACTACATGGCAATATAAAATGTGTATTTTTTAGTGATCCAATACGTAATATGGTACATTTATCATAATTTGGTTTTAATCCAGAGAGGATAGCAAAGGTATCTAGATCCTCTATGAGGCCGTGGAGCGACTCTAGTTGTGGTTTTAAAAGAAAACATGAATCATCAGCGTACAATGACACCTTGGTTTTTAAGCCACGGATTTCTAATCCATTAATATTAATGTTTGATCTAATTTTAACAGCTAACATTTCGATGGCAATAATAAATAGATATGCCGATAGTGGACAACCTTGTTTTACTCCTCTAGATAGTTTAAAATTTTCTGAGATGTAGCCATTATTTACTATTTTACACCTAGGGTTACTATACATAATTTTAACCCATTTTATAAGAGATTCCCCAAAATTGAAATATTCTAGGCATTTATATATAAACTCCAGTCGTACTTTATCAAAAGCCTTTTCAAAATCAGCTATGAAAACCAGACCTGGTGTCCCCGATATTTCATAGTGTTCTATTGTTTCCAGTACTTGCCTTATATTATCTCCAATGTATCGTCCATGTAAAAAACCTGTCTGATTAGGATGAATAATATCTGACAAAACTTTTTTTATTCTATGCGCCAAGCATTTTGCTAGGATTTTTGCATCACAACACTGAAGTGTAAGAGGTCTCCAATTTTTTAATTGGACTGGATCTTTATATATACCACTTGGGTCCTGTTTCAGTAATAACGATATCAGACCTTCTTGTTGCGTGTCTGATAATCTACCATTTATATAGGAGTGGTTAAAACAAGCTAATAATGGTCCTTTGAGTATATCAAAAAAAGTTTTGTATACTTCCACTGGTATGCCATCCAGCCCTGGAGTTTTCCCATCCTTAAAGGCCCCAATTGCATCAAGCAGTTCCTCCTCTGTAATTGGGCCTTCACATGAGTCTTTCTGTACAGATGTTAATTTTACATTATTAATAGGAAAAAAATCCATACAATTAGTTTCAGTTAGTGGAGATGGAGGAGCCTGAAACGAAAACATATTCTTAAAGTACTTTACTTCCTCTTTCAAAATATCATTTGGTGAATCATGCGTGACTCCATCATTTGTAACAAGTTTTAATACATTTTTTTTGGTAGCATTTCTATATTGAAGATTGAAAAAGAATTTGGTGCATTTTTCCCCATATTCCATCCAGTTCGCTTTATTTTTATAATATATTACACTGGATCTTTCTTGAATAAGTTCCTCCATTTCTTTTTGTTTTTCCTCTAACTTATTCTGTGCCTCTATGGTACCGTTTTTATTGCTATCTAACTGTACTGTTAGTCCTTCAATTTCCTTTGTTAATATGGACTCTTTTGATCTAAATTCCCTTTGTTTTATAGATGAGTACTGAATTGCATGGCCTCTAAAGGCACACTTAAAAGTGTCCCATACAATAAGGGGATCTGCTGTACCTATGTTATGTCTGAAAAAGTCAGTTATAAAATCTTCTGTCCTAGTTCTAAACAATTTATCATCTAGTAGACTTTGATTAAATTTCCAATATCCTCGCCCACGTGGAAATTCTGTAAGAGAAATATATATGCCAATTATGTGATGATCCGACCGCATTCTGTCCCCTATCAACACTTTTTTAACTTTTGGTGCCAGAGAGAATGGTATAAGAAAGTAGTCAAGACGACTAGCTTGATTCAGCCTCCGCCATGTATATCTCACTAAATCAGGGTATTTAAGTCTCCATATATCCACTAATTCCAATATATCCATGATTTCCTTAAGTGCCTGAGGGTGATAGTTTGTAGTGTGATTTCCTTTCCGGTCTATAGAGGTATTTAAGACCGTATTAAAATCTCCCACTATAATAATAGAGTCTAGTGTTGCTTGTAGAGTTGATAAATTCTTATATATATTTTCAAAGAAGCTTGGATCATCATTATTCGGACCGTATAGGTTAACAAGCCATATTTGTTTATTGTCCAATAACATATTTAAAATAATCCATCTACCTTGAGGATCTGTTTGGACAATTTGCACATTTGGATCAAAATTATTGTTAATTAAAACCATCACCCCTTTTGAATTTCTTTGCCCATGGGAGAAATATATTTTGCCCCCCCAGTTCTTTTTCCACAAAACTTCATCTAAAATTGTTGAATGGGTTTCCTGTAAACAATAGATATTATACTCCTTCTCTTTTAGCCAGGTAAATACTGATCGTCTTTTCTTATTATCTGCTAAGCCATTACAATTGTAACTGGCTATACTTATTTCACCACTTACCATAATGAGACACACCTTTCATTCTTTTAATCAGAATATATTTTTGTAAACGTACTATTAAAAAGTAACATAATGATTGAGTGTCTATATAGTTGTACCATGATATTTGCATTTCTACTAAGTAAACCTCCAATTGGTCCCTACTATTCCACCCGCTAAAAGGCCTCATCTCGAGATGGCTTGTCATCCCAATGCCCGGCAGACCACCCTCGACCCCCTGTATCCCATAGCCCTGAACCGACTGGGATCCATTCTTTGAAAAGAGCATACAGTGCCATTTACCGAATTGAAGTAGATCAATTGCCATATGCATTTCCATTGCCCTCACCTCGATTTGTATTATATATATCTGTGGATCATCCTCTATTGTCCCTAACATCTTTTACTTCTTCCTTCGCAACAGTTGTGGGATACACACATACACCCACACACACTCAGCCCTTACCCCCACACAACCATAAGCTCACTTTCTCAACAATTGCACCATCCCAGAGCCCAACTCAAGATGGGTCATGATTTACAAATGCACTTGCAGTTGCAGCTACATGAGAAGGCCTGCAAGACCGCACAAAAAATGAGCAAAAATTGAGAGATTTATTTACCATTGTCACATCCTAGATAATGGAGGTCAAATGTACACCTTATTCCTGAAACACCCACAATACGGCCACCCGTCATGACCATGTCCCCACGCATCTCCATGCAGTCCGACTTTGATTTTGTGCCGCCAGGGCCACAATAATATACCCCCTCTCTGAATGTCCGAGTGTGACCCCCTCCCCATGGGTTACTGCAGCTAGTGTTGCCAGCACTGCCACTGCCTGGGTGGGGGCACCCCACCGGAATCCCCACCGGCTAGGTACAAGGTCGTCAAGGTTCTCATTAGCAGCTTTGAGAATTTCCTTGTATATTATGCTCTCCCTTTAGGGGGCTTTGGCTTTGCAGGACCAACCCTGCCAAGCAGGCTCAGAATCTTGAGGGGGCAGTGCTGCTCTTGGTCTCTGACCTCATTTTAGCTGCATACAGAGACCGCTTACAGCGAGCACATAAAACAGTTAGGGACTTCTCCTTAGTATCTGGGTCATTCAGGTGGGTGTCTAGGGTATAGTGCCATGGACCGTACCATTAAAATAGGATAATAAATAATTAGATATAATTTATAAAAAAATATATAAAAAAAATGTAGTTCTCCATGATAGGACAATAAATAAATAAGACGTATAATTCATTATAAAAGTATATCCATCATCTGAACAACATTGAAAGCCCTCTCATACCCGGCTCACAGCAATACATTGGCTCTGGGATATGCAACCATTTCCTTACTCACTCACTCAACTTTCCAAACATAACAAATAAAATAAAAAATAAACACAAACCATACCATCCACACATACTGTGCCTTCTGTTTACTTAGTTTTTATCTTCACTATGTTGAATTAGTGCTTGTGTGTTCAATTAGTTACATGTGAAGATTTATAGAAAAGCTATATTTTTTATTGTATTGTTACAATCAGTAACCGGGCTTGAATTGTGTTTATTTCCCTCGTCTATGAGAACTTTGTAATTTTTAAAATAACCATGGAGTAGTCTTTGTGTCTCTGAACAACTGGTTATCAATATATAGTTTATCAACGACGAGAGCTACTCGTTTCGCTTTTAATCTATTTTCTTTGAAAATTGGATACAGAACTTTACGCCGTTCTGCAATTTCCTTCGGAAACTGATCATTCATGCCAATTTTGGTCCCAGCAAGTCTTTTACCCAGGCTTTTAACCATTATTTTATCTTTAAATTAAGCAAATTTGGCAACGATTGGGCGTTCGTACCTCTGCCCTCTCTGTCCGAAGCGGTGAACGCGTTCAAGTTGGATTTTGTCGATAACTTCGCGTGGAATCTGAAGCGCTGTAAGGAGGAACTCTCTAACTATAGATTCAGGAACTTCTCCTTCTTTTTCTTGGATACCTGTAAGTACCAAATTCTCTCTCATGGATCTAGTTTGCATGTCCAGTAAGGCTTCCTTCAGAACGGTGTTCTCCTTTTTAATTCCATTCATTTCGGTTTCAATCTTATTGACTGTCGCTTTTAGCTTGTGTGTTTCCTTCTCCAATATCGCAGCTTTTTCATCACTCATCTCTAGGCTTGCCTTCAACTCTTTTATATCCTTACTAACTAATTCAAGTATACCCAGTTTGTCATTTATTGATTTTAACAGATCGGTTTCGACCTTTACCATTCCCGGTGGTGAGAATATTAAATCATCAGTGTCTGTAGAAGAGTCACGTTTTCGTTTTGTAATCGGTTCCCCTGTCTTACTCTCCGTCATGTTTGGTTGTTGCCTGTTTTCGTAATATTTGTCGATAAATGTCTCTAGTTTTAGGATTTGTTTTGTGTTATTGTCCAGATTGAAGGTTATCACTCACCAGATTATGTAGTGCTAATATTTTAGTCTAATTTAGCAGATATTTCGAATATTATGTTTTATCTTGAGGTGCTCTACATAAATCCCTTCAGTCCGCCATTACCCTTACGTTACCTTTACGTCATACGTCACCCCTCGTCATACGTCCTGTCTCAAGATAAGATAACTGCATATAGCTAACATTAGCTGGCCCGGCTAAGATAACTGCATATAGCTAATGTTAGCTGGCCCGGCTAAGATAACTGCATATAGCTAATGTTAGCTGGCTGGCTAAGATAACTGCATATAGCTAACGTTAGCTGGCTGGCTAAGATAACTGCATTTAGCTAACATTAGCTGGCTGGCTAAGATAACTGCATATAGCTAATGTTAGCTGGCCCGGCTAAGATAACTGCATATAGCTAATGTTAGCTGGCTGGCTAAGATAACTGCATATAGCTAATGTTAGCTGGCCCGGCTAAGATAACTGCATATAGCTAATGTTAGCTGGCTGGCTAAGATAACTGCATATAGCTAATGTTAGCTGGCTGGCTAAGATAACTGCATATAGCTAATGTTAGCTGGCTGGCTAAGATAACTGCATATAGCTAATGTTAGCTGGCTGGCTAAGATTACTGCATATAGCTAACGTTAGCTGGCTGGCTAAGATAACTGCATATAGCTAACGGTAGCTGGCTGGCTAATAACATTCTTTGATTTTTTGTTAGATGGTTGATTTAACGTTAGCTGGTTGGCTACGCTTGTTGGGCTAACGTTAGCTGGCTGGCTAAGATAACTGCATTTAGCTAACATTAGCTGGCTGGCTAAGACAACTGCATATAGCTAATGTTAGCTGGCTGGCTAAGAAAACTGCGTATAGCTAATGTTAGCTGGCTGGCTAAGATAACTGCATATAGCTAATGTTAGCTGGCTGGCTAAGATAACTGCATATAGCTAATGTTAGCTGGCTGGCTAAGATAAATGCATATAGCTAACGTTAGCTGGCTGGCTAAGATAACTGCATATAGCTAACATTAGCTGGCCTGGCTAAGATAACTGCATATAGCTAATGTTAGCTGGCTGGCTAAGATAACTGCATATAGCTAATGTTAGCTGGCTGGCTAAGATAACTGCATATAGCTAATGTTAGCTGGCCCGGCTAAGATAACTGCATACTGTCAGCGTAGTGTCCAGAGCATGGAGGCGCTACCAGGATACAGGCAAGTACATCAGGAGACGTGGAGGAGGCCGTAGGAGGGCAACAACCCAGCAGCAGGACCGCTACCTCCGCCTTTGTGCAAGGAGGAGCAGGAGAAGCACTGCCAGAGCCCTGCAAAATGACCTCCAGCAGGCCACAAATGTGCATGTGTCTGCTCAAACGGTCAGAAACAGACTCCATGAGGGTGGTATGAGGGCCCGACGTCCACAGGTGGGGGTTGTGTTTACAGCCCAACACCGTGCAGGACGTTTGGCATTTGCCAGAGAACACCAAGATTGGCAAATTTGACACTGGGCATGCCCTGTGCTCTTCACAGATGAAAGCACGTTCACACTGAGCACATGTGACAGACGTGACAGAGTCTGGAGACGCCGTGGAGAACATTCTGCTGCCTGCAACATCCTCCAGCATGACCGGTTTGGCGGTGGGTCAGTCATGGTGTGGGGTGGCATTTCTTTGGGGGGCCGCACAGCCCTCCATGTGCTCGCAAGAGGTAGCCTGACTGCCATTAGGTACCGAGATGAGATCCTCAGACCCCTTGTGAGACCACATGCTGGTGCGGTTGGCCCTGGGTTCCTCCTAATGCAAGACAATGCTAGACCTCATGTGGCTGGAGTGTGTCAGCAGTTCCTGCAAGAGGAAGGCATTGATGCTATGGACTGGCCCGCCCGTTCCCCAGACCTGAATCCAATTGAGCACATCTGGGACATCATGTCTCGCTCCATCCACCAACGCCACGTTGCATCACAGACCCTCCTATCCCTCAGGAGACCATCCGCCACCTCATCAGGAGCATGCCCAGGCGTTGTAGGGAGGTCATACAGACACGTGGAGGCCACACACACTACTGAGCCTCATTTTGACTTGTTTTAAGGACATTGCATCAAAGTTGGATCAGCCTGTAGTGTGGTTTTCCACTTTAATTTTGAGTGTGACTCCAAATCCAGACCTCCATGGGTTGATCAATTTGATTTCCATTGATAATTTTTGTGTGATTTTGTTGTCAGCACATTCAACTATGTAAAGAAAAAAGTATTTAATAAGAATATTTCATTCATTCAGATCTAGGATGTGTTATTTTAGTGTTCCCTTTATTTTTTTGAGCAGTGTATTATAATTCAATGAAGAAGATAAAAAGTGTTCCCTCCTCAACTGCGTTTCCTCCCTCCAGACAGCAGATGGCGATATGTGTCTTTCAGGCGATGTTTGTAGTGTGACGTATAATCTAGTGGACGGAACGCTTCTTCAACAACTGCAGCCACCTCCGTAGCTCTCTAGCCAACAAAGTCGGAACATTCAAGTTCTTTAGACAATTTCGTGGTTTATTTGCCACTATGATTTAAACAGTGGCGTGCTGTGGGCCTGGGGCCTGGGCCTTCAGTGAGGTACTACACAGTCCCACCCGAATTAATCCACCTCTTATTACCATCATTATGATGCCATGGCTCTAGACACTATACATTTAGACAGAAACGCAGTATAACCAGGCGTTGCGTCACCTTGAAATTGACAAATTGACATTTTTGGGTAAACAGTGTTTACCCAAAAACATGACACAATCAATGAGTCTTTTCAATATTTCCCTTCACCTTTTCATTGTGCAGCTCCGTTGCCCTGCGCGCTTGTTCTTTGAGCTGTAGATCCACTCCGGTGTCCCCAAAAGTTTTCAAAAGCACCATTGCTTGTTAGTGCCCAGCCGTACTTTGGTGTCTCGTTGCTGCCTTGGTTAGACAACTCAAGTTTGCAAAGCCAGTGTGGCTCCAAACACCAAATCGATCACTTGCAAATAATAGGCATTCCCAGCAGTACAGTTTGCAGTGCTTCTCGGAGCCAAGGAGCCTGTGAGCCATTGACAGCGCTCGTAGTTGAAACTTTGAAAGTGGCGAGCGAACGAAGCCCTTTCCCGCCTGTGACAGGCTTTGTGGCGTCGGGCGACCTCTCCTTACAATGTCTAACTTTTCTTGAAAAGTTTGTCTTGAGAATGGCGTTATAATTATATCCTCGACCAAATCGATATCTTCTCCTCCTTCCGCCATTGTGGGTTGAAAAAACAGCTTAGTAGTACGCGAATTAATTCGTTTATCAAATTCAGTTTCCTAGATCTCCATAGGACCTGCCTCTCAATATTGGTAATCCAATCAAAAGACGTGCACGCACTACGCCTGCTAGCTGGCTCCTGTGTAACACTGGAGCCAGCCAGCAGGCGTACAATAGCCAACTCTAAAGCTGATTGGTTGACACTAAATTTTCATTTCCATTCACTATAAGCTACAAGCGCCCGCACTGTTGATTCTGAAGGCCTGAGGGCAGATTTTAGACCCCTGGCAACACATGATGGCTGAATATGATTGGATAAAAGATCTAACATAAAGACCAGCCCTCCAAATCTCAACCTGGGGCTGGAAGCAGTGCAACCAAGAGGAAAGCTATGAAATGAAGATTATAACTCTTACTCTGGGGAATAATTTAATACATATTTGTGGGAAAATATATTTAAAAAAAATATATATTCTGATGATGTTTAGGCCAGCAGAGAAGGCCTTGCAGGCCTTGACGGCCCACCACTGGATTTAAACATACTTATGTGGAAACAACCAGCTACCCCATTTAATATTTACATTGTAAGTCAACTAGCTTGCTGGTTAAGTTAGCACTAGTCTAGTCGCTAATGCTAGCTAGCTAACATCCCCGACCATGAGTTCACTAAGCTACTCTCCTGATAAAGAAGAGGTCTGCTGGACGGAGAAAGAAGCTTTCGTGAAAGAAGAGGAGGAAGAGAAAGATGTCACAATACAAAAACAAGTAGAGGGTGAGGCTGTTACCGTGAAAGAAGAAAAAGACGTTACAGAGAAAGAAGAGGAAGACGCATTCAGAGTGAAAGAGGAAGGTGTTACTGTGAAAGAAAAGGAGGAAGATGCGGTTTTTGGAGTGGAGGATGAAGTGAAAGAAGATGAAGACGTTTTTAGAATGAAGGATGAAGAGGGGGAGATTACTGTCACATTACAGGAGGACGAAGAAGAGAGGACTGGAGATCTGATTAACACCAGTAAATACAGTGAATACTATCTTATAAAACAGGGACATTGATCTGATTAACACCAGTAAATACAGTGAGTACTATCTTATAAAACAGGGGCATTGATCTGATTAACACCAGTAAATACAGTGAGTACTATCTTATAAAACAGGGGCATTGATCTGATTAACACCAGTAAATACAGTGAGTACTATCTTATAAAACAGGGGCATTGATCTGATTAACACCAGTAAATACAGTGAGTACTATCTTATAAAACAAGGACGCTGCAGTTGTTGAACTAATGTGTGATTTTTAAAAGGGCATTCTACACTTGAATATGTTTTTGTACTGTATGAATGGTTCATAACTTCCTCCAGTGATTTTAACTTTTCCTGTTGAAAAGTGATATATAAATACAGTAAAGTATAAACACACTAAAGGGAAACAAATAAATGTTTTGAGCAAAATAGTGTTTTTTTAGACAACTGCAAACTAGAAGGAGTGAGTGATGTCATAGTAAGGCCTTCAAGGAGTTGGCTTGATGGGAAGTCGTGATCAAATCAAATCAAGTTTATTTTTTATAGCCCTTCGTACATCAGCTAATATCTCGAAGTGCTGTACAGAAACCCAGCCTAAAACCCCAAACAGCAAGCAATGCAGGTGTAGAAGCACGGTGGCTAGGAAAAACTCCCTAGAAAGGCCAAAACCTAGGAAGACACCTAGAGAGGAACCAGGCTATGAGGGGTGGCCAGTCCTCTTCTGGCTGTGCCGGGTGGAGATTATAACAGAACATGGCCAAGATGTTCAAATGTTCATAAATGACCAGCATGGTCAAATAATAATCAGGAGTAAATGTCAGTTAGCTTTTCATAGCCGATCATTAAGAGTATCTCTACCGCTCCTGCCGTCTCTAGAGAGTTGAAAACAGCAGGTCTGGGACAGGTAGCACGTCCGGTGGACAGGTCAGGGTTCCATAGCCGCAGGCAGAACAGTTGAAACTGGACCAGCAGCAAGGCCAGGTGGACTGGGGACAGCAAGGAGTCATCATGCCCGGTAGTCCTGACGCATGGTCCTAGGGCTCAGGTCCTCCGAGAGAGAGATAGAAAGAGAGAAGGAGAGAATTAGAGAGAGGATACTTAAATTCACACAGGACACCGGATAAGACAGGAGAAGTACTCCAGATATAACCAACTGACCCCAGCCCCCCGACACATAAACTACTGCAGCATAAATACTGGAGGCTGAGACAGGAGGGGTCAGGAGACACTGTGGCCCCATCCGATGATACCCCCGGACAGGGCCAAACAGGAAGGATATAACCCCACCCACTTTGCCAAAGCACAGCCCCCGCACCACTAGAGGGATATCTTCAAACACCAACTTACAATCCTGAGACAAGGCCGAGTATAGCCCACAAAGATCTCCACCACAGCACAAACCAAGGGGGGGCGCCAACCCAGACAGGAAGATCACGTCAGTAACTCAACCCACTCAAGTGACGCACCCCTCCTAGGGACGGCATGAAAGAGCACCAGTAAGCCAGTGACTCAGCCCCTGTAATAGGGTTAGAGGCAGAGAATCCCAGTGGAGAGAGGGGAACCAGCCAGGCAGAGACAGCAAGGGAGGTTCGTTGCTCCAGAGCCTTTCCGTTCACCTTCACACTCCTGGGCCAGACTACACTCAATCATATGACCTACTGAAGAGATAAGTCTTCAGTAAAGACTTAAAGGTTGAGACCGAGTCTGCGTCTCTCACATGGGTAGGCAGACCATTCCATAAAAATGGAGATCTATAGGAGAAAGCCCTGCCTCCAGCTGTTTGCTTAGAAATTCTAGGGACAATTAGGAGGCCTGCGTCTTGTGACCATAGCGTACGTGTAGGTATGTACGGCAGGACCAACTCAGAAAGATAGGTAGGAGCAAGCCCATGTAACGCTTTATAGGTTAACAGTAAAACCTTGAAATCAGCCCTTGCCGTAACAGGAAGCCAGTGTAGGGAAGCTAGCACTGGAGTAATATGATCAAATTTCTTGGTTCTAGTCAGGATTCTAGCAGCCGTATTTAGCACTAACTGAAGTTTATTTAGTGCTTTATCCGGGTAGCCGGAAAGTAGAGCATTGCAGTACTCTAACCTAGAAGTAACAAAAGCATGGATTCATTTTTCTGCATCATTTTTGGACAGAAAGTTTCTGATTTTTGCAATGTTACGTAGATGGAAAAAAGCTGTCCTTGAAACAGTCTTGATATGTTCGTCAAAAGAGAGATCAGGGTCCAGAGTAACGCCGAGGTCCTTCACAGTTTTATTTGAGACGACTTTACAACCATCAAGATTAATTGTCAGATTTAACAGAAGATCTCTTTGTTTCTTGGGACCTAGAACAAGCATCTCTGTTTTGTCCGAGTTTAAAAGTAGAACGTTTTCAGCCATCCACTTCCTTATGTTTGAAACACAGGCTTCTAGCGAGGGCAATTTTGGGGCTTCACCATGTTTCATTGAAATGTACAGCTGTGTGTCATCCGCATAGCAGTGAAAGTTAACATTATGTTTTCGAATGACATCCCCAAGAGGTAAAATCTATAGTGAAAACAATAGTGGTCCTAAAACGGAACCTTGAGGAACACCGAAATGTACAGTTGATTTGTCAGAGGACAAACCATTCACAGAGACAAACTGATATCTTTCCGACAGATAAGATCTAAACCAGGCCAGAACTTGTCCGTGTAGACCAATTTGGGTTTCCAGTCTCTCCAAAAGAATGTGGTGATCAATGGTATCAAAGGCAGCACTAAGGTCTTGTAGCACGAGGACAGATGCAGAGCCTCGGTCTGACGGCATTAAAAGGTAATTTACCACCTTCACAAGTGCAGTCTCAGTGCTATGATGGGGTCTAAAACCAGACTGAAGCATTTCGTATACATTGTTTGTCTTCAGGAAGGCAGTGAGTTGCTGCGCAACAGCTTTTTCTAAAATTTTTGAGAGGAATGGAAGATTCGATATAGGCCGATAGTTTTTTATATTTTCTGGGTCAAGGTTTGGCTTTTTCAAGAGAGGCTTTATTACTGCCACTTTTAGTGAGTTTGGTACACATCCGGTGGATAGAGAGCCGTTTATTATGTTCAACATAGGAGGGCCAAGCACATGAAGCAGCTCTTTCAGTAGTTTAGTTGGAATAGGATCCAGTATGCAGCTTGAAGGTTTAGAGGCCATGATTATTTTCATCATTGTGTCAAGAGATATAGTACTAAAACACAAGTGTCTCTCCCGATCCCAGGCCCTGGCAGAGCTGTGCAGATCCAGGACAGCTAAGCCCTGGAGGAATACGCAGATTTAAAGAGGAGTCCGTAATTTGCTTTCTAATGATCATGATCTTTTCCTCAAAGAAGTTCATGAATTTATTACTGCTGAAGTGAAAGCCATCCTCTCTTGGGGAATGCTGCTTTTTAGTTAGCTTTGCAACAGTATCAAAAAGAAATTTTGGATTGTTCTTATTTTCCTCAATTAAGTTGGAAAAGTAGGATGATCGAGCAGGAGTGAGGGCTCTTGGATACTGCACGGTACTGTCTTTCCAAGCTAGTCGGAAGACTTCCAGTTTGGTGTGGCGCCATTTCCGTTCCAATTTTCTGGAAGCTTGATTCAGAGCTCGGGTATTTTCTGTATACCAGGGAGCTAGTTTCTTATGACAAATGTTTTTCGTTTTTAGGGGTGCAACTGCATCTAGGGTATTGCGCAAGGTTAAATTGAGTTCCTCAGTTAGGTGGTTAACTGATTTTTGTCCTCTGACGTCCTTGGGTAGGCAGAAGGAGTCTGGAAGGGCATCACGGAATTTTTGTGTTGTCTGAGAATTTATAGCACGACTTTTGATGCTCCTTGGTTGGGGTCTGAGGAGATTATTTGTTGCGATTGCAAATGTAATAAAATGGTGGTCCGATAGTCCAGGATTATGTGGAAAAACATTAAGATCTACAACATTTATTCCATGGGACAAAACTAGGTCCAGAGTATGACTGTGGCAGTGAGTAGGTCCAGAGACATGTTGGACAAAACCCACTGAGTCGATGATGGCTCCGAAAGCCTTTTGGAGTGGGTCTGTGGACTTTTCCATATGAATATTAAAATCACCAAAAATTTGAATATTATCTGCTATGACTACAAGGTCCGATAGGAATTCAGGGAACTCAGAGAGGAACGCTGTATATGGCCCAGGAGGCCTGTAAACAGTAGCTATAAAAAGTGATTGAGTAGGCTGCATAGATTTCATGACTAGAAGCTCAAAAGACGAAAATGTCTTCTTTTTTTTTGTAAATTGAAATTTGCTATCGTAAATGTTAGCAACACCTCCGCCTTTGCGGGATGCACGGGGGATATGGTCACTAGTGTAACCAGGAGGTGAGGCCTCATTTAACACAGTAAATTCATCAGGCTTTTGCCATGTTTCAGTCAGGCCAATCACATCAAGATTATGATGAGTGATTAGTTCATTGACTATAACTGCCTTTGAAGTGAGGGATCTAACATTAAGTAACCCTATTTTGAGATGTGAGGTATCACGATCTCTTTCAATAATGGCAGGAATGGAGGAGGTCTTTATTCTAATGAGATTGCTAAGGCGAACACCGCCATGTTTAGTTTTGCCCAACCTAGGTCGAGGCACAGACACAGTCTCAATGGGGATGGCTGAGCTGACTACACTGACTATGCTAGTGGCAGACTCCACTAAGCTGGCAGGTTGGCTAACAGCCTGCTGCCTGGCCTGCACCCTATTTCATTGTGGAGCTAGGGGAGTTAGAGCCCTATCTATGTTGGTAGATAAGATGAGAGCACCCCTCCAGCTAGGATGGAGTCCGTCACTCCTCAGCAGGTCAGGCTTGGTCCTGTTTGTGGGTGAGTCCCAGAAAGAGGGCCAATTATCTACAAATTCTATCTTTTGGGAGGGGCAGAAAACAGTTTTCAACCAGCGATTGAGTTGTGAGACTCTGCTGTAGAGCTCATCACTCCCCCTAACTGGGAGGGGGCCAGAGACAATTACTCGATGCCGACACATCTTTCTAGCTGATTTACACGCTGAAGCTATGTTGCGCTTGGTGACCTCTGACTGTTTCATCCTAACATCGTTGGTGCCGACGTGGATAACAATATCTCTATACTCTCTACACTCACCAGTTTTAGCTTTAGCCAGCACCATCTTCAGATTAGCCTTAACGTCGGTAGCCCTGCCCCCTGGTAAACAGTGTATGATCGCTGGGTGATTCGTTTTAAGTCTAATACTGCGGGTAATGGAGTCGCCAATGACTAGGGTTTTCAATTTGTCAGAGCTAATGGTGGGAGCCTTCGGCGTCTCAGACCCCGTAACGGGAGGAGTAGAGACAAGAGAAGACTCGGCCTCAGACTCCGACTCGCTACTTAATGGGGAAAACCGGTTGAAAGTTTCTGTCGGCTGAATGAGCGACACCAGTTGAGCATTCCTACAGCATTTCCCTCCAGAAGCCATGAGAAAGTTGTCCGGCTGTGGGGACTGTGCGGGGGGGTTTATACTACTTTCTGTACTTACTGGTGGCACAGACGCTGTTTCATCCTTTCCTACACTGAAATTACCCTTGCCTAACGATTGCGTCTGAAGCTGGGCTTGCAGCACAGCTATCCTCGCCGTAAGGCGATCGTTCTCCTGTATATTATGAGTACAGCGACTGCAATTAGAAGACATAATGTTAATATTACTACTTAGCTTCGGCTGTTGAAAGTGCTGACGAACCATGTCCAGATAAAGCGTCCGGAGTGAAAAAGTTGAATAAGGGAAAAAAGTTGTGATGGAAAAACTAAAAATATAAACGGTAATAAAAAGTAAAAAGAAAAAAAAACGTAAAGTTGTCAGCTAGCAAAGTAAGGTTGGCAACAAAACGCACAGCAACAAAACGCACAGCAACACGTCTGCAAATTCAAGAGGAAGTGACGTCACTTCACCTCCAAACAGCAAGTAAAAATCACAATCAAATGCACAAAAATTTAAATCAATTGCGAATGACAATAGTTCCTCAAAGTATTTTCGTAAAATATTTCCAGCTCTCACCCTTTCGATAACCACTCAGCATTAAAGGGAAAACGTAATGCTCTGATCCAGTGGAAATGTCATAAAATACCTGATTACTTCTTATCCTTTGCACAAATAGCCTACAGCTGTGTCTTTCCAGAACTCACTGGAGCAGGAAACTGAGGGCCTAGAGTATTTTATACAATGTTGCAAGCTTGCTATCTGAGTTTCCTGACCCAGTTGATAGTTGAAACAATGTTTCAAGTTTGTTGTAGACAGTCCATGTGCAGCCAATGTGATTTCTAGGATATTGATTTTTATCAGGATATTTTCTACCTGCAGAATGCAATGTTTTTATTTGTTGGCTTTATGTAGGCTATTTTTCTATATAGTTGGCAATGGCAATAAAAGTTACTTTTAGATTTGTATAATTTTCATTTAGATTTAGATAGAATGTAGATAAATCACAGACAATAATTTTGAGATACTATTATAAATTAAATGAAACTGTTCCACGAAAATGTGTATATGAAAATCACAACTGGCAAACAGATTGGTAGAAATGGTCAGATAAATTGGCACTCCAACTGGAAAAGGTTGCCGACTGTTGGTGTAGTCTATTACTAGTCTATCAGTCTTATACTGAAAACTTCAGGAGCAGAACGGCAGAATTTACAAAGTCAAGCGGGGGGGGGGGGGGGGGGGGGGGGGGGGGGGGGGGGTGTTCTTCAGGTTAGGTTGGGGCGGCAGCGTAGCCTAGTGGTGAGAGCGTTGGACTAGTAACCGACAGGTTGCAAGATTGAATCCCCGAGCTGACAAGGTACAAATCTGTCGACCTGCCCCTGAACAAGGCAGTTAACCCACTGTTCTTAGGCCGTCATTGAAAATAAGAATTTGTTCTTAACTGACTTGCCTAGTAAAATAAAATAAATTTTAAAAAGCTTATGTTGATGACTGGTTCCCTCTAGTTAGGTTATATTGATGACTGGCTCCCTCTAGTCATGTGTGTGTCTTATTTATTTAATCAAACAGTGTGCTTAAAGCATCAGACAAGTTCAGTACATATAGATTTTTAAAAAACACATGGGGCGATTGGTAGAAAGAGCAGATGACTCTTGGTTGAGCAAGAGTTATTTTAGTTGGGTACAGCACTGGAACATGATTCTGGGGCTCCCGAGTGGCGCAGCTGACAGTGCATCTCAGTGCTTGAGGTGTCACTACAGACACCCTGGTTCAAATCCAGGCTGTATCACAAACGGCCGTGATTGGGAGTCCCATAGGGCGGCGCACAATTGGCCCAGCGTCGTCAAGGGTAGGCAGTCATTGTAAATAAGAATTTGTTCTTAACTGACTTGCCTAGTTAAATAAAGGTTACATTTAAATAAATAAAACAGAGTGTTTCATGACAAACCATTTTTTACAAATCTGTTAAGGCACCAACTTTGAGAAGGGTTTAAAACAAAGGTTTCAAACCAATTCATGAATGTAATTGAATGTAGGTATGTCTTGCCTTTAATGTAAGGGCATGAAAAAAAATTGGCTGAATATTATACAATGACTTATCAACAGCTCTAATAATTTGCCCCGCACAGGAAATCTACACTGGCAATTCTAGAATATACTATATAGCCTAGAAACCTGGTTAACCTATCATTATGACATCATGAATGAATTCTAGAATATACTATATAGCCTAGACACCTGGCTAAACTATCATTATGACATCATGGATGAATTCTAGAATGGTGGGTTAACTGCCTCGTTCAGGGTCAGAACGACAGATTTTCACATTGTCAGCTCGGGGGATCCAATCTTGCAACCTTACAGTTAACTAGTCCAACGCTATAACCACCTGCCTCTCATTGCACTCCACGAGGAGACTGCCTGTTACGCGAATGCTGTAAGAAGCCAAGGTAAGTTGCTAGCTAGCATTAAACTTATCTTATAAAAAACAATCAATCAATCAATCATAATCACTAGTTAACTACACATGGTTGATGATATTACTAGTTTATCTAGCGTGTCCTGCGTTGCATATAATCTGACTGAGCATACAAGTATCTGACTGAGCGGTGGTAGGCAGCAGCAGGCTCGTAAGCATTCATTCAAATAGCACTTTCGTGCGTTTTGCCAGCAGCTCTTCGTTGTGCGTCAAGCATTGCGCTGTTTATGACTTCAAGCCCATCAACTCCCGAGATGAGGCTGGTGTAACCGATGTGAAATGGCTAGCTAGTTAGCGGGGTGCGCGCTAATAGCGTTTCAAACGTCACTCGCTCTGAGACTTGGAGTGGTTGTTCCCCTTGCTCTGCATGGGTAACGCTGCTTCGAGGGTGGCTGTTGTCATTGTGTTCCTGGTTCGAGCCCAGGGAGGAGCAAGGAGAGGGACGGAAGCTATACTGTTACACTGGCAATACTAAAGTGCCTATAAGAACATCCAATAGTCAAAGGTTAATGAAATACAAATGGTATAGAGGGAAATAGTCCTATAATTCCTATAATAACTACAACCTAAAACGTCTTACCTGGGAATAGTGAAGACTCATGTTAAAAGGAACCACCAGCTTTCATATGTTCTCATGTTCTGAGCAAGGAACTTAAACGTTAGCTTTCTTACGTAGCACATATTGCACTTTTACTTTCTTCTCCAACACTTTGTTTTTTCATTATTTAAAACAAATTGAACATGTTTCATTATTTATTTGAGGCTAAATTGATTTTATTGATGTATTATATTAAGTTTAAATAAAAGTTCATTCAGTATTGTTGTAATTGTCATTATTACAAATAAATAAAACAATTATTATTAAAAAAAAAATTAATTGGCCGATTAATCGGTATCGCCTTTTTTGGTCCTCCAATAATCGTTATCGGCGTTGAAAAATCATAATCAGTCGACCTCTAATTATGACATCATGGATGAATTCTAGAATATACTATATATCGGAGAAACCTGGTTAAACTATCATTATGACATCACGCATGGCCAGTCCTTGTATTCATAGTGTAGTGAATTCATTGGGTAGCCCTGAGCTGAACTCAAACCTGTGTCCAGCGACTGTCAAGCCAACACCTTATAACTGTTACGCCAAGATGTCTGAACTTCTTGACGAGGTCGCTAGGTGTTGGGTTAAGGTTTCTACAATAGCTTTCCCTATGATTTTGAGAGTGGTTACACTTCTCCTTCCCCCATCCCTCAGCTGTTTAGCAAACCAAGTCTCAACCAAATTTATTGTCAATCAGTGTTGCTTCCTAAGTGGACAGTTTGATTTCACAGAAGTGTGATTGACTTGGAGTTACATTGTGTTGTTTAAGTGTTCCCTGTATTTTTTTGAGCAGTGTATATTCACTGATCATGTACTCTACCTTGGCAAATAAAGGTGCAGTTTAGGTATGAATGTCTTTCAGATTATTTTGCTGAGTGGTTTTCGAAAAGGGCGAGAGCTGGAAATATTTTATAAATACTTTGAGCAACTATTGTCATTCGTAATGGATTCTAATAAGACTTTGTTTACTTGCTGTTTGAGGCGAAGAAAAAATTAGTTGGAGAAGCTGAATCCTTTTTTTTGAGAAGCTCCACAACTCATTAGTGGTGTAGCATTAAGACAATCAGAAATATTATCAGACATCCCCCCAAATGGGCACATTTATAGGCCTACATTTGTGTGCAGGCCAGGTAGACTAATCCTACTTCTATATGCATAATCAGGTGTGCGTCCTTACTCAACATTGACAGGAGTGTTTCAAACAAAAGACAATGAATAAATTGACAAAACTGGTAGGGTCAAATCTTGTAGGGTCAGGTCTGGGTGGTCTGCCATGGGCCGTTTCATTTAGTATCCGTTGGAGTCGGCATGGGGAATGAATCTATTTCTCCATAGTATGTTGTACCGAAGTTGACCGGCTGAAAGGGAGTGTAACTTTGACTATAATTACTGTTTCCTAGTGGAGGGAAACGAGCTACAACACCTGATTGGCCCCGCCCCTTCCTGGGTCGGTGAAGAGAGGTATTAAATTGAAGGAATAAATCCGAGCCTCACACTCATCACCTGTGGAAGGTGGGGCTTCCAGCGAGGCGTGGATGTAATAGTATGTTGTACCTGGTTTCCCTCCTTCAGGGAACAGTAGGTATAGTCATAACGTTAAGCTTGTCATATGATGAACTTCAACTTAAATACTGGATCTTGCTGTGGGACAGTTTTTTGTATTCAGATCTCTGAAATGCTCTCTAACGACGTCACATTTAGTGTCTCCTTATGTTACGCTGGGAAAACAGTTTTCATGGGCACAGAAATCCTAAATCATTTCAGAGTTTATTGTTAGGTGAAGTTATGGGTCCTACAGTAGGTCTATGTTGTTGTTAGATGAAGTTATGGGTCCTACAGTAGTTCTGTTATTGTTGGGTGAAGTTATGGGTCCTGCAGTAGGTCTATGGTGTTGTTAGGTGAAGTTATGTGTTCTAGAGTAGGTCTATGTTATTGTTAGGTGAAGTTATGGGTCCCACAGTGGGTCTATGTTATTGTTAGGTGAAGTTATGGGTCCTACAGTAGGTCTATGTTATTGTTTGGTGAAGTTATTGGACAATTTGTTAAACCCTCATTGTCAGGCTGATGTTAAAGAGCATTTTACTGGTTGAAGTGTTTTTTAAGTGTAAAGCAGTTGATTTGCGACAAAAACACAAACATATTAAGCAGGACATTCAAGCGAGCCGTACAATTACAATCCAATGTGATGTGAAATGCACTCATAAGCAACCTGAAAAGGGAGGCTATTTTTGCAGTCAGCCAATGAGAACCCCCTGAGTTTTCCCCCACAGTGGTGAATTAGTAAATAGCGACACAGAACTTAATGTGAGTTTCCTTGTGTAGCACTCCCGATCTTGCGCTGATAGTGCGCTGTAATATTCAGAATACATTGTGAAAACTAAAATCTTCGCTCACCATTTTTGGCCCATGCAGATATACTACATCCATAACTAGCGGTTTCCTCATTAGCAGGGAGGAGTTTCTACAACCAATTGTTTGTGCATCACCATCGTGCGCCAATTTTAGCAAACACAGAAAGGGCCTATATTGGAGACCAAAAGTTGTCTGGCGCACTGCTTAGGATTTCAACAACTTGAATAACTTATTTCTAGCCTACAATCATCGATGTTACTACTTATGTGAAAAGAAGACAAAATGACTTGTTGCTAACTTGACTGTCTTAATTGTCAAATTTAACAGACGTCAATTGTTGTACAACTTCATGGGTACACTCTGGGTATCACCTTTTACCTCAAATAATCAGTGGATTTCTGCTGTTGTGGGCCTTTAATCATCTGTCTGACTTTGTCGTTCACACAGGAGAGAGATTGGACAATCGTGGCTCCTCTGTGGAGCCTAAACAACATCATGACGCTGACGAGGCAAAGACAAGTCTCTCCACATCAGATCTCCTCAAGAAACACCAGCGGAGACGCACAAGGAAGAAATCTATCTGCTGCTCTGACTGTGGGAAAAGATTGAACTCTTCATCAGAACTTAAAATACATCAAAGAATTCACACAGGAGAGAAACCTTACGCCTGTGATCAATGTGGGAAGAGTTTTACTCAACGATGCAACCTGATAGTACACCAGCTGAGACACACAGGAGAGAAACCTTGTGGCTGTGATCAATGTGGGAGGAGTTTTACTCATCTAAGCAGCCTGATAGTACACCAGCGGGGACACACAGGAGAGAAACGTTTTAGCTGTGATCAATGTGGGAAGCATTTTACTCAGTCAAGCCACTTGATATCACACCAGAGAACACACACAGGAGAGAACCCTCATAGCTGTGCTCAATGTGAGAAGAGTTTTTCTACATCTAGCCAGCTGACTTCACACCAGAGAACACACACAGGAAATAATCCTTATAGCTGTGATCAATGTGGGAAGAGTTTTACTACATCTATCCAGCTGACTTCACACCAGAGAACACACACAGGAGAGAAACCTTGTAGCTGTGATCAATGTGACAAGATATACTATGATAAAAGATATCTGATTAAACATCAGAAAATACATGCACGAAGGAGTTTTTTCATTATATCAAACATTGTAGAAGGACTATTTGGTTGCTGATTGTCTCAAGGGTGGGCAGTCAAAAGGTGTTGTGTTTTGCTTTTAGCCAGTGCATCACAATTTATTTTGACTGCAAATTTTTCCGTATTGGAGATGAGTTTTAAAAAATTAGTTTTAGGATTCTATAGAAAGAAAAAGGTGAGAAATAATACGATTGTATATTATTATTTAGAAATAAATGTTTTTTCTTGTTTTTAATTGTTGACAGCCAGTAGACACCATGTTTATATTGTAGAAGGTGAAGCATTGTAGTTGATTATAATGTGAAATGGAAGTTGTTTTCTGTTGGTGGTAAGCAAACTTTTTCAACAATAATATAGGATATATTTGTTGTTGTCTTAAAGGGGGAAGGTGTTACAGGCTTTGGTTTTTATAGCTAGGTCCTAGTTGTTGTTACTAGTCAACTTTCAGTGAACACTGAGAGCAAAACTGCAAGATTATGTTATAATACTTTTATTACATCAAATGGTTGTTTTATGCAACAGAATAGAGGGTTCTTAGAACTATTGTGTCTGTGTGTTCTACTGAGGATGGGCCTCTGGGAGAAAACACTGACAGGAGATTTCCAATGTCTTTTGGGTGATAAAACCTAAAGAGACCACATTCCAGAGCATGAGTTAATGTTTCTGTTCTATATGGTACCAGGGAGAGATGACCCCAGGGCCAGACCCTGGTCTCTACACAAAGACTACTGTTTTTACAGCAGATACTGTCTGCTATGAATTATAAGTATCTTTCATACAAATCTTAACCTTGTGACCCGTTCTATACATCTGTTGTTCATCATGTAGGTTGAAAAGGGTGTTTCTTGGCTGTAAAAGACCTTTGTACTTTTGTCTCAGGGCTCTCAACAAATCATCTGGGGGTGATTTGTCGACCAGCCATCATTATCGTAGAGCACTCAATTGATTCACTTTATATTTGTGTGTTGTATTGACCTGCTCCCTTATTAATAAGTGAATAAAGATTTTGTTTCAGAATAACTCTGACTTGTGTGATAAGTTTGTCTCAATTGATATTAAAGAAATTAACCACATTTGGCGATGGGGATGTTATTCTTCACTTGGTGATCGCTCCTGAAGACCTGGGTAAATCGTGCACCAGGGATCCCTCAAACTTGGGATCTCAGGAGGACCACACTTTGGGAACGGAGCAGATCCTTTGATCTGAGAGGCAGCAAGCCGAGTGGATACCACATCTCGAGGGTAGTTTAAAAAAGAAAGAAAGAGGTGAGGGAAACAAGTGGAGTTTTTAGAAAATCCTCGTAGGCTCTGAGTGTGTTTTCCTGTGTGAGGGGGGGCACCTTGGAGGTGTAAAGTGAGCTGAGTCAGCTATCTGTGTGAGCTGAATGAAAACTAGAATCTGTGTTTACTAGGTAAGACTATTTACGACATGGTATAAGCTAGTAAAGTGCACCTGTAATTATTTTAAACATGTAATTGTTTTAAAC
The DNA here is from genome assembly GCF_016432855.1 of Salvelinus namaycush. Lineage (NCBI taxonomy): Eukaryota > Metazoa > Chordata > Actinopteri > Salmoniformes > Salmonidae > Salvelinus > Salvelinus namaycush. Next base: position 19,371,491 of record NC_052345.1, read on the forward strand.
CTGGACCCCATTTTAGAAGTATTGAAAGATGTACATTTTTGAGTTACATTATCCTAGGAACTAACCGTGAAAATATTCCTGCAGGTTAAAATTGTTGAAAAACAACTAATTGAGTAGGTATGTTTGGGAAGTTGTGTGACTGTGATACGAGAGTTGTGTGACTGTGATATGAGAGTTGCGTGACTGTGGTATGAGAGTTGTTACTGTGGTATGAGAGTTGTGTGACTGAGTCTTAATCTGACGTTTGGACAGTAATGTATAGAAATATGTTTAATCAGATGACTGACATGTGGATAATAAGCTTTGATATAACGTTATCTTGGGGTTCTGTTCCTTCTCTGCCATCATAGAGTATCACGGGGTGGTATTGAGAGCGGGATGATATTTTAGAAAGCAGATGAAAGTCTGTCTCTGGGAGGTTAGAGAACCGTTGACGATCCGGTCATTGTCTGGGAAACAAAGTATATTTTTTTGGTTCTGCTGGGAGTATGTTTGGAGAGCTGCTTTGTAGCTATGGAGAGTCCTTGAAAAAGCAAATGGAATGGTTGTCGTGAGTACCTGAGAATCTCTTACGTTTTGTATGGGTTCTGTGAATATATGAAAATATGATAAATTGTATGTGTGTATAATCGATTACTAGAGATTTGATAAAGTTATACTGGGAATATAATTAGATACAATTTAAACAACCCATATGTAGACGAACGTAGGTTTTGAGTTGGTATCTTTAATGGATCATTTGATAAAGATGAGGTTTAAGCATTATTATACTGTCTACAAAGTCTGGCCAATTGTCTGGCCAAAACTGGTGGGAGTGTGTCCACTTTAGGGTAAGTTAGCCTAACGATGCAACTATAAAACGCTTATAGGATTGTCTCCGTCCGGGTACTACAATTGAAATAAAACTGCCCTTAAGGCCTGAAAACTCGGGGAGGGGGGGGGGGGGTTCTTCCCAGTATGAGAGGAGTTGCTATTGTAACAGCATAGCTTCCGTCCCTCTCCTCTGCACACATCAACAACAGTTGCGTCAGTATGGCATCAACATACAATGTAATGTAAAATAGAAGAACATATTGGAGAAAGCACTAGCCAACACAGTACTGCCATACAGTAACAGTACTGCCATACAGATCTAATATCACATTTCAAGATATCTTTGTACACAAATTGTTCAATATTTTATCAGGCTGACTTGAAAGACTATACGCAACATTTTGCTGCGTGGCAATACTGTGTTGGCTAGTGCCTTTATACAATAGAGGTAGTCTAGACACTGTATTAATACCATTATGCATTTGAATCCCATCTACAGCTACCATCTAAGATATTAATTTCCCTCCACAAGGGGGCGGACATGTAATGTTTCCAAAATGGGATAGTATTGTACATGTAACGTTATGCCTCCTTGTGAGTTACTAGTATTGCATGCTGTAGCAGGCTATATAAAGAGGAAGACCTCCATTGACGATTCAGTTCGTTGTAACATCTCGTCTGGACAGGTCACCGTCTTTAGTTAGTTAGTTAGTTAACGTTAGCTAGTTCATTATCACAAAAGTGAGAACTGCTCTAGATTGGAAACTTACATTAATGAGTGTAAAGCCATATTGGCTTTATGGAAACGATATACAATATATTGGAAAGAATATAGTTCAGGGAAATAATCCAAACCTACTTCTGCCTAGTTAGGACATAACGTTAGCTAGCTAGATAACAGTACTGTACTGTAGCTCATACAACGCCGAAGGTCAAACCCAGCTTTCTAATATTTACGGTAATTAACTATAGTAAGGTTATGGAAGATATTCACAGAAAACCATAATTGTCTTCGTTATTCATCATTAGTATGTTATATTATTATATAAATTGTTTTGAGACATTCAGAGCCAAACATCAACCCAACTTAACCTTTTTAACTTGTTGTCGCATCCAAACTTGTCACCATCGTCAGCTGCTGCTGCTCCAATACAGTATGAGGTGAGACGGTGAACTGATGTTGAACCGGGCAGTCAGCTGCTGCTGCTCCAATACAGTATGAGGTAAGACGGTGAACTGGGCAGTCAGCTGCTGCTGCTCCAATACAGTATGAGGTGAGACGGTGAACTGATGTTGAACCGGGCAGTCAGCTGCTGCTGCTCCAATACAGTATGAGGTGAGACGGTGAACTGACGTTGAACCGGGCAGTCAGCTGCTGCTGCTCCAATACAGTATGAGGTGAGACGGTGAACTGATGTTGAACCGGGCAGTCAGCTGCTGCTGCTCCAATACAGTATGAGGTAAGACGGTGAACTGGGCAGTCAGCTGCTGCTGCTCCAATACAGTATGAGGTGAGACGGTGAACTGATGTTGAACCGGGCAGTCAGCTGCTGCTGCTCCAATACAGTATGAGGTGAGACGGTGAACTGACGTTGAACCGGGCAGTCAGCTGCTGCTGCTCCAATACAGTATGAGGTGAGACGGTGAACTGACGTTGAACTGGGCAGTCAGCTGCTGCAGAATCAATGTGGAGACTATATACAGGGGGTACCGGTACAGAGTCAATGTGGAGACTATATACAGGGGGTACTGGTACAGAGTCAATGTGTGGGGGCACCGGTTAGTCGAGGTAATTGAGGTAATATGTACATGTAGGTAGAGTTATTAAAGTGGCTATGCATAGATGATAACAGAGAGTGGGGGGGGGCGGGCTTCCTCTGACACCGCCTGGTATAGAGGTCTTGGATGGCAGGAAGCTTGGCCCAAGTTATGTACTGGGCTGTACGCACTACCCTCTGTAGTGCCTTGTGGTCGGAGGCAGATCAGTTGCCATACCAGGCAGGTATGCAACCAGTCAGGATGCTCTCGATGGTGCAGCTGTAGAACCTTTTGAGGATCTGAGGACCCATGCTAAATCTTTTCAGTCTCCTGAGGGGGAATAGGTTTTGTCGTGCCCTCTTCATGACTGTCTTGGTGTGCTTGGACCATGATAGTTTGTTAATGATGTGGACACCAAGGAACTTGAAGCTCTCAACCTGCTCCACTACAGCCCCGTCGATGAGAATGGGGGTGTGCTCGGTCTTCTTTTCCTGTAGTCCACAATCATCTCCTTTGTCTTGATCACGTTGAGGGAGAGGTTGTTTTCCTGGCACCACACAGCCAGACCTCCTACATATAGGCTGTCTCCTCGTTGTTGGTGATCAGGCCTACCACTGTTGTGGCATCGGCAAACTTAATGATGGTGTTGGAGTCATGCCTGGCCGTGCAGTCATGAGTGAACAGGGAGTACAGGAGGGGGCTTAGCACGCACCCCTGAAGGGCCCCTGTGTTGAGGATCAGCGTGGCGGATGTGTTGTTACCTACCCTTAAAAAACATGAGCTGGCGCACACCCAGAAAAATTGTGTGTGTAGAGTTGCTGACTAACGGCGAATAAACTATCAAAATAAATAAAGTCGCACACTCCATGTATAAACTTCCAGCAATTTAATGGGTATTTACCAACGTTTCGGCATCACTGTGCCTTCCTCAGGGTGATGTCATGAATACTTGAACCAGGTTATGTAGACAAACAGTGCAATTAGTGTAACCAATGACAATAGTGAGGGGTGTATCATAGTTATTAAGTTAATTCAAATGAATTATTGAAACTGTTTAAAAAATACAATATTGTACATATTAAATATATTACGCTATTGTTATCATATAGAAACATCATGGAATATTGTACATCATATTAGCATCAACATACATTATTGTTTCATTCAATTTCACATAATAAGGATATTTAATATTTTCAAGTTCAGAAGTCAGAACCCATCACCTGCTATGTAAAAGAGACAGAAGAATGCACAATGGTCAATCCTATCCAGGATCCTTGGGACATCCCTACCCTGAACCCTAACCTTAACCATTTTAAAGGTCAACTTCAATGGGCTAGGGACGTCCCAAGGATGTATCTCTACCTGGAAATACATGATCTAAGTGATTGATAGTTGATATTCATATTTCCCCTCAGGTACACACATTTGTTCTTTGTTATTACCCGAGCCACTGCCTGTTCAGCCCGCTATCATCCAGAAGGCGAGGTCAGTACAGGTGCATCAAAGCTGGAACCGAGAGACAGAAGCTGTTTTTCAATCTCAAGGCCACCAGATTGTTGGCCACTTTAAGGAATGGAACACTAGTCACTTTAATAATGTTTATATATCTGGCATTACTCACCTCATTTGTACAGTTGAAGTCCGAAGTTTACATACATCTTAGCCAAATACATTCAAACTCAGTTTTTCACAATTCTTGACATTTAATCGTAGTAAAAATTCCCTGTCTTAAGTCAGTTAGGATCACCACTTTATTTTAAGAATGTGAAAAGTCAGAATAATAGTAGAGAGAATGATTTATTTCAGCTTTTATTTCTTTCATCACATTCCCAGTGGGTCAGAAGTTTACTTACACTCAATCGGCAAACTTAGGATATTTCATATTTTCAAGTTCAGAAGTCAGAACCCATCACCTGCTATGTAAAAGAGACAGAAGAATGCACAATGGTCAATGCTATCCGGGATCCTTGGGACGTTCCTACCCTAAACCCTAACCGTAACCATTTTAAATGTCAACTTCAATGGGCTAGGGACATCCCAAGGATGTATCTCTACCTGGAAAAAGATGATCTAAGTGATTGATAGTTGGTATTCAGCAGTCATAAAGCCTTATTTACTTTAATGAACTACTAAAATAGTAATTTTGTCAAACAGCATAGACAGCAGCTCTACACTTTTTTGACTGACTGATTCATTCATCCTTCCATCCCTCCTCAGCCTTCCTCTCCTCTGAAGACCCAGTGAAGGTGGAGCTCAGTCAGAGAGCTGTTGAGGGACTGGTTAGGAAGAACACTTCTACAGCCAGAGAGGTGAGAGGTCATACATGGTTTAGATGGTAAATATTTATGTCCTCTTAGTGGTTCATCACGTCAGCAAAAGGGAATATGTTCCATCATCTATGTTTATTTACATTAGTGCAAATTGTCCACTGATATGGGTGTAATTTCTCACCCCTTTTGGCTGTATGAAAGTTGATTTCCCCTCAGGCACACACATTTGTTCTTTGCTATTATGAAGGTCATTTGTGTAGAATGTACTTTTCCCCAATCATTCACCCCATCTCTTTACATTGCTGATGCATATTCAGTGGCCTGACTGCATCCAGACTATGTCAAGGCCCATCCTGGTAGATCTGAACCGAATGCAGCTTGGAGTGATCAGATGAGAAGTCACATTTAGGTGCCAGGTGTAACTGAGGCCGTAGATGCTCCATATCCATTACTTGAATGTTTTATATAATATGACTAAATGTGTTTCTTTCTGTGTTGCAGGGGCAGTCAAGAAATGGAACGGCAAGGCCACAGAACATGACATAAGCAGAGCTGTGGGAGACCACCTCAAGCTCTTGGTAGAGCCGGGGGTGATGTTTACCACTCCACCACGCCTTCAGCAGGCTTGAAAATGGATACTGTTTTTCATACTAAGACGGACCGAGAGTCTGTTGATTGGTCAGTCATTGGGTTCATTTGTTGAAATTAAATCAAGCTTTATTTATACAGCACATTTCAGACATGGATTCAACAGAATGGCTTCACAGGAGAAAAAATAATAAAAAATAAACAGAAATATTTAATACACATCAAACAGAAGACTAACAACTGAAAGACTAATGAACATTAAGGAAATTCCATTGATTAAAATATTAATAGGATGCAACATCCAACCCAAAATATAAGCTGTTTTTTAGGAGTGGTTCTGAAAGACACTATGGGGGTGTCCACTGGAAGTTGACTAGTAACAACAACTGGGACCTAAAAGACACCCACCATGAGACCCACTAAATCTGCCAAGAAGAGACAAACAAAAGAAAAACCCACACCAAACTTAAGACAGGAAGCAAACCAAAAAGGTGGAGCAACTAAAGGTGTTGAATCTCCACATGGAGCACTGGGCCAGACACTCTTAAATAGAACCTGGACCAGCTCAGGTGAAACACCTTCCCACTAACGAGATGGACAAGCCAGCACAGGTGTAACACATACTGACTAACGAGGTGACACCAATCAGTTCGTCATACGTGCTAACGAGCTATACGTGCTAACGAGCTATACGTGCTAAAGTCCAACCTCAAAACCAAAGTCTGTAACACCTTCCCCTTAGGACAACAAATATATTTTATATTTATGACTCAATTTATTAGGATTGTTAATAAAATTGATTATAGACCGATTTATTATACTGCGTCCATGTGTATAAGCTGCGAGTACGTTGAAATTAAACAGAAATTAAATAGTTTTCTTTTCAACTTTCAACTAAAACCAAACTTATATTGTACGTCGGTCATAGTCTTATTTTCAACGACATTTTGCTAGGTGGGATATCCCCAATGTCACAGTTTAAACGTGTCCAAATCAATAGTCCAAATGCAGAAACAGTTTGTGATAAATTGAAAACCTAAACGTAAAATGTACTATATACACGAACATCTGCCACAATAATCATATTACTTGTATTTTTTTAAACAAGCACCTTATTAACTGCACAAGCACCAGAAACGCTGTTGTTTTGACAAGTAGCAATAAATCACTGATATCGATTAGGGGGGAAATCAGGTTGTTCGTGCTGTTGAAACTAACAACTAAAAAACACATGGAAATGGGAGATATATTTTACCTCACTGGTTAGAGGAAGACAGTCAGCTACATTTTGGAGTGATGCATGTAAATTTAGGGGTCGCTAAACAAAGGAACGCAACACTCTTTTCTCTGTATATATCAATGATGTCGCTCTTGCTGCGGGCGATTCCCTGATCCACGCAGAAGACATCATTCTGCATACTTCTGGCCCTTCCTTGGACACTGTGCTAACTAACCTCAAACGACCTTCAATACCATACCACACCACCCTGGACGGTTCCGACTTAGAATATGTGGACAACTATAAATACCTAGGTGTCTGGCTAGACTGTAAACTCTCCTTCCAGACTCATATTAAACATCTCCAATCCAAAATCAAATCTAGAATCGGCTTTCTATTTCCCAACAAAGCCTCCTTCACTCACGCCACCAAACTTACCCTAGTAAAACTGACTATCCTACCGATCCTCGACTTCGGCGATGTCATCTACAAAATAGCTTCCAACACTCGACTCAGCAAACTGAATGCAGTCTATCACAGTGCCATCCGTTTTGTTAACAAATCACCTTATACCACCCACCACTGCGACTTGTATGCTCTAGTCGGCTGGCCCTCGCTACATATTCGTCGCCAGACCCACTGGCTCCAGGTCATCTATAAGTCTATACTAGGTAAAGCTCCACCTTATCTCAGTTCACTGGTCACGATAACAACACCCACCCGTAGCACACGTTCCAGCAGGTATATCTCACTGATCATCCCCAAAGCCAACACCTCATTTGGCCACCTTTCCTTCCAGTTCTCTGCTGCCAGTGACTGGAACGAATTGCAAAAATCGCTGAAGTTGGAGACTTTTATTCCCTCACCAACTTTAAACATCAGCTATCTGAGCAGCTAACCGATCGCTGCAGCTGTACATAGTCCATCTGTAAATAGCCCACCCAATCAACCTACCTCATCCCCATACTGTTTTTATTTTATTTACTTTTCTGCTCTTTTGCACCCCAGTATCTCTACTTGCACATCATCATCTGCTCATTTATCACTCCAGTGTTAATCTGCTAAATTGTAATTATTCGCTCCTATGGCCTATTTATTGCCTACTTTCCTCATGCCTTTTGCACACACTATATATAGACTTTCTTTTTTCTATTGTGTCATTGACTTGTTTATTGTGTTATTGGCTTGTTTATTGTTTACTCCATGTGTAACTTTGTGTTGTTGTCTGTGTCACACTGCTTTGCTTTATCTTGGCCAGGTCGCAGTTGCAAATGAGAACTTGTTCTCAACTAGCCTACCTGGTTAAATAAAGGTGAAACAAAAAATAAAAAAAACATTTGTCATCACTCATCAATATCATCTTGAAATCAGTTGTGCCAAGAGGAGGGAGATGAGGTTGCACGTCCTGTTTAAACTAACAGCTCAAAAACCACACGTAATCTGGGAATAATGTGTACATCACTGGTTAGAGGACAATTTGTAGAAAACAGCTAGCTACATTTTGAAGTGTTGCATTTTGATTCAAGTGGGTCACCAACATGGTAAGTGTAACACAGCTATTTTTGTGTTAGTCACTTTTTGTTAAATCATATAAATAGTACTCTTCCAATTCAGAGCCTGGATTTCCCCCCTGAGGTTAATATCCATATCATGTTGAAATCAATAGATAAGGGGACAAACGTTTAGGGTTCTACATTGTGACATTATTCAAATACTCCTACTACAATGTTAAAACATTCTACATTGTGACATTTATTCATTGATATCATGAAACAACTCCTTCATGTATTTTCTGATGTTTGATCAGAGATCTTTTATCAAAGTATCTCTTGTCACATTGATCACAGCTATAAGACTTCTCTCCTGTGTGTGTTCTCTTGTGTAGAGTCAGAGAGCCAGATCGACTAAAACTCTTCCCACATTGACCACAGCTATAAGGTTTTTCTCCTGTGTGTGTTCTCTGGTGTAGAGTCAGAGTGCCAGATGTAGTACATCTCTTCCCACATTGACCACAGCTATAAGGTTTCTCTCCTGTGTGTGTTCTCTGGTGCACTGTCAGCTCTCCAGATCGACCAAAACTCTTCCCACATTGATCACAGATGTAAGATTTCTCTCCTGTGTGTGTTCTCTGGTGTTGAGTCAGATGGCCAGAATGACCAAAACTCTTCCCACATTGATCACAGCTGTAAGGTTTCTCTCCTGTGTGTATTCTCTGGTGTTGCGTCAGCTCTCCAGATTGACTAAAACTCTTCCCACATTGATCACAGCTATAAGGTTTCTCTCCTGTGTGGATTCTCTGGTGCACTGTCAGCTCTCCAGATCGAAGAAAACTCTTCCCACATTGACCACAACTATAAGGTTTCTCTCCTGTGTGTGTTCTATGGTGCAGAGTCAGAGAGCCAGATGTAGAAAAACTCTTCCCACATTGACCACAACTATAAGGTTTCTCTCCTGTGTGTGTTCTCTGGTGCAGAGTCAGAGAGCCAGATGTAGAAAAACTCTTGCCACATTGATCACAGCTATAAGGTTTCTCTCCTGTGTGGATTCTCTGGTGCACTGTCAGCTCTCCAGATTGACGAAAACTCTTCCCACATTGATCACAGCTATAAGATTTCTCTCCTGTGTGTATTCTCTGGTGTTGAGTCAGATGGCAAGATCGACCAAAACTCTTCCCACATTGAACACAGCTAAAAGGTTTATCTCCTGTGTGTGTTCTCTGATGAATTTTAATACCTGATGAGGTGAATCTCTTCCCACAGTCAGAGCAGCAGTGAGTTCTCTTCCCTGTGGATCTCTGCAGGTGTTTATTGAGGTGTTCTGATCTGCAGAGACTCTTCTCTGCCTCATCAGCATCATGATGTTGTTGAGGCACCCCAGAGGATCCACTATAGTGCAGTATCTCTCCTGTGTGAACAACAAAGTCAGACAGATGATTAAAGGCCCACAACAGCGGAAATCCATTGTAAAAGGTGATGCCAAAAGCGTAGCCATGATGTTGTACAACAATTGACGTCTGTAATGAATGTTAAAGTTATTTGACAAATGTCTTAAAATGAGCAACAATAATCATATTTTGTCTTGTTTTCACATTAGTAGTAACATCGATGATTGTAGGCTAGAAATAAGTTATTCATGTTGTTGAAACTCCAAGCAGTGTGCCAGACGACTTTTGGTCTCCAATATAGGCCCCTTTCTGTGTTTAATAAAATTGCGGCACGAGGGCAAAGCACATACAATTTGATTGTAGAAACTCCTCCCTGCTAATGAGGAAACCGATAGTTATGGATGTAGTATATCTGGTAATGAGGAAACCACCTAGTTATGGATGTAGTATATCTGGTAATGAGGAAACCACTAGTTATGGATGTAGTATATCTGGTAATGAGGAAACCACTAGTTATGGATGAAGTATATCTGCTAATGAGGAAAACAGTAGTTATGGATGTAGTATATCTGGTAATGAGGAAACCACTAGTTATGGATGTAGTATATCTGCCTGGAGCAAAAATGGTGAGCAAAGATTTTAGTTTTTCACAATGTATTCTGAATGTGAATGGGGGAAAACTCAGGGGAGTAACCTCCATTTCCAGGTTGCTTATGAGTGCATTTCACACTACTTTGGATTATAATTGTAACGCTCCCTTGAATGTCCTGCTTAATATAATGTTTGTGTCATCATCGCAAATCAACCGCTTTGTATTTAAAAAACACTTCAACCAGGAAAATGCTCTTTGGCTAGCTTTTCCATCAACCTGACAAAGAGGGTTTGTACACTGTTTGCCAAATTGGCCCATAACTTCACCTAACAACAAATATACCTGTAATGAACGAAGAAGCACTTTGGTTGTTGTTGCATAGTGTACTCTAGGACCCATAACAACAACATAGACCTACTGTAGGACCCATAACTTCACCTAACAACAACATAGACCTACTGTAGGACACATAACAATAACATAGACCTACTGTAGAACCCATAACTTCACCTAACAACATAGACCTACTGTAGGACCCATAACTTCACCAAACAACAAATAAAGGAAAATAGCTCTGTGTGTTGTACAATAGCCTATCCATCAAGGAACAGTTCTCTACACATTATGAGCAAAGTATCTCTGTGTGCAAACAGACTAACGAGACCCTACAGTAAATCAAGCAAACAATAACATTATAAACATCAATTTGTTAGGGATGTTGGATCCAACGTGGAGCACGGCATAACTGTATTTACCAGAGTAATGAATGAAGAAGCACTTTGGTTGTTGTTGCATGTCGTGATGTTTGTCATTTGACTGTCATTCAGAAAATGATTTCCTGGATCAGCTGATGATAGTTGAACATGTGACTAACTAAACAGCTACAGTATTAAGAATGATGTGTAATTATTGAAGAACCACGTTAATGACAGTATCCATTTGGGTGTTGTCAATAAAGTTACGATTATTATTATTATAATTTTTTTATTTCAGCTTTATTTAACCTTTTATGGCGGCAGCCCGGCACCGGTACACTTATGACAACATCCAGCTCAAAGTGCAGGGCGCGAAATTCAAAAGATATTTTTTAAAAATATTTAACTTTCACACATTAACAAGTCCAATACAGCATATGAAAGGTACACATCTTGTGAATCAAGCCAACATGTCCGATTTTTAAAATGTTTTACAGGGAAGACAAAATATGTAAATCTATTAGCTAACCACGTTAGCAAAAGACACCACTTTTCTAACTCCATCAGTTTCTTACTCCATCAGGTGCTATCACAAATTCGACCAAATAAAGATATAAATAGCCACTAACCAAGAAACAAATTCATCAGATGACAGTCTGATAACATATTTATTGTATAGCATATGTTTTGTTCGAAAAATTTGCATATTTCAGGTATAAACCATAGTTTACATTTCAGCTACAATCAGAAATTGCACCGAAAGCAGCCATAATATTTACAGACACCAACGTCAAATAGCTAATTACTCATCATAAAACATTTCTGAAAAATACATAGTGTGCAGCAATTGAAAGACAGGCATCTTGTGATTCCAAACAATATTTCCGATTTATTAAATGTTTTACAGCGAAAACAAAATGTAGCGCTATATTTGCGTAGCCACAATAGCCAGAAACACTTGGGCGCCCACGACCAGTTCACATGCACAACAGATATATGAAATAACATCATAAATTGGGTCTTACTTTTGCTGATCTTTCATCAGAATGTTGAACAAGGTGTCCTCTGTCCAGATGAGTCGTTGTTTGGATTCAGAATGGCAAATTTCCCTCTTCACTTAGCATTGGCACTAGCCGAGTGGCACAAATCTCTCCAACGTAAACACAGTCAGAGGACGGAACACGGCAAAACTCCCGAAAAAATTTCAATAATCTGATTAAACTATATTGAAAAAACATACATTACGATGATATGGTCACATGTATCAAAAAAAATCAGAGCCGGGGATAGTTGTCGTCCGTTACAGCAGCAAAACAGAAGTCAATCCCACTTCCTTGTCGCGCGCTTCAGAGTAGCGGAAGTGAACGGTCACGTCAAAGAAATAGCTTTTATTCCACCTCAGACCAAGATGAACACAAAATTTCTTCTCTCACATCCTCTTGACACCAAGAGGAAGGCGTATGGAGTGTAAGTAGACTCCTAAGTGTCATGACCATGTATAGGCATCAAGTTGAACAGAGCATATATTTCTGACATTGCACTTCCTGGTCAGGGAAAGTGCTGCCAAATTAGTTCTGTTTCACTCAGAGAAATAGTTCCAACGGTTTTAGAAACTAGAGAGTGTTTTCTATCCAAAAAGAATAATAATATCCATATTGTACGAGCAAGAATTGAGTACGAGGCCGTTTGAAATGGGCACGATTTCACTGGCTACTCAACACTTTCCCTTGCAGCCATAAGAAGTTTTAACCAGGTAGGCTAGTTGAGAACAAGTTCTCATTTACAACTGCGACCTGGCCAAGATAAAGCAAAGCAGTGCGAGAAAAGCAACACAGAGTTACACGTGGGATAAACAAACGTACAGTCAATAACACAAGAGAAAAATCTATATACAGTGTGTGCAAATGGAGTACGGAGGTAAGGCAATAAATAGGCCATAGTAGCGAAGTAATTACAATTTAGCAAATTAACACTGGAGTGATAGATGTGCAGATGATGATGTGCAACTAGAAATACTGGTGTGCAAATGAGCAAAAAAAGTTAATAAAAACATGGGGATGAGGTAGGCAGTTGGATGAGCTATTTACAGATGGGCTGTGTACAGCTGCAACGATCGGTAAGCTGCTCAGATAGCTGATGCTTAAAGTTAGTGAGGGAGATATTTCTCCAACTTCAGCGATTTTTGCAATTCGTTCTAGTCATTGGCAGTAGAGAACTGGAAGGAAAGGCGGCCAAAGGAGGTGTTGGCTTTGGGGATGAACTGTGAGATATACGTGCTGGAGCGCGTGCTACGGGTGGGTGTTGCTATGGTGACCAGTGAGCTGAGATAAGGTGGAGCTTTACCTAGCAAAGACTTATAGATGACCTGGAGCCAATTGTTTTGGCGACGAATATTTAGCGAGGGCCAGCCAACAAGAGCATACAGGTCGCAGTGGTGGGTGGTATATGGGGCTTTAGTGACAAAATGGATGGCACTGTGATAGACTGCATCCAGTTTGCTGAGTAGAGTGTTGGAGGCTATTTTGTAAATGACATCGCCGATCCGTTTTACGAGGGTGTTTGGCAGCATGAGTGAAGGAGGCTTTGTTGCGAAATAGGAAGCCAATTCTAGATTAAATTTAGGATTGGAGATGCTTGCTGTGAGTCTGGAAGGAGAGTTTACAGTCGCACCAGACACCTAGGTATTTGTAGTTGTCCACATATTCCAAGTCACAACCGTCCAGAGTAGTGATGCTAGTCGGGTGGGCGGGTGCGGGCAGCGATCGGTTGAAGAGCATGCATTTAGTTTTACTTGCTTTTAAGAGCAGTTGGAGGCCACAGAATGAGTGTTGTATGGCATTGAAGCTCGTTTGGAGGTTTGTTAGTTGGTGAACCAGGCGAGTCAGTCTTTTGAGAAACCAAGGCTGTTAAGTCTGCCGATTAGAATACGGTGATTGACAGAGTCGAAAGCCTTGGCCAGGTCGATGAAGACGACTGCACAGTACTGTCTTTTATCGATGGCGGTTATGATATCGTTTAGTACCTTGAGCGTGGCTGAGGTGCACCCATGACCAGCTCTGAAACCAGATTGCATAGCAGAGAAGGTACGGTGGGATTCGAAATGGTCGGTAATCTGTTTGTTAACTTGGCGTTCGAAGACCTTAGAAAGGCAGGGTAGAATAGATATAGGTCTGTAGCAGTTTGGGTCTAGAGTGTCTCCCCCTTTGAAGAGGGGGATGACCATGGCAGCTTTCCAATCTTTGGGAATCGCAGACGATACGAAAGAGAGGTTGAACAGACTAGTAATAGGGGTTGCAACAATTTCGGCAGATAATTTCTGAAAGAGAGGGTCCAGATTGTCTAGCCCGGCTGATTTGTAGGGGTCCAGATGTTGCAGCTCTTTCAGAACATCAGCTATCTGGATTTGGGCAAAGGAGAAATGGTGGGGCTTTGGCGGGTTGCTGTTGAGGGTGCCGGGCAGTTGACCGGGGTAGGGGTAGCCAGGTGGAAAGCATGGCCAGCCGTAGAAAAATGCATATTGAAATTCTCAATTTTAGTGGGACACTGGGTGAAGGAGAAGCTGGGGAGGCTTTGGCAAGTAGCTGCGAGGGGTGCGGAGCTGTTGGCAGGGGTTGGTGTAGCCAGGAGGAAAGCATGGCCAGCAGTAGAGAAATGCTTATTGAAATTCTCGATTATCGTGGAGTTATCGGTGGTGACAGTGTTTCCTAGCCTCAGTGCAGTGGGCAGCTGGGATGAGGTGCTCTTATTCTCCATGGACTTTACAGTGTCCCAAAACTTTTTTAGAGTTAGAGCTACAGAATGCAAATTTCTGTTTGAAAAAGCTAGCCTTTGCTTTCTTAACTGACTGTGTGTATTGGTTCCTGACTTCTCTGAAAAGTTGCATATCGCGGGGACTATTCGATGCTAGTGCAGTACGCCACAGGATGTTTTTGTGCTGGTCAAGGGCAGTCAGGTCTGGAGTGAACCAAGGGAAATATCTGTTCTTAGTTACACATTTTTTGAAAGGGGCATGATTATTTAAGGTGGTGAGGAAATTACTTTTAAAGAACAACCAGGCATCCTCTACTGACGGGATGAGGTCAAAATCCTTCCAAGATACCCGGGCCAGGTCGATTAGAAAGGGCTGCTTGGCCTCCCGGGTGGCGCCGTGGTCTAGGGCACTGCATCGCAGTGCTAGCTGCGCCACCAGAGTCTCTGGGTTCGCGCCCAGGCTCTGTCGCAGCCGGCCGCGACCGGGAGGTCCGTGGGGCGACGCACAATTGGCATAGCGTCGTCCGGGTTAGGGAGGGTTTGGCCGGTAGGGATATCCTTGTCTCATCGCGCTCCAGCGACTCCTGTGGCGGGCCGGGCGCAGTGCGCGCTAACCAAGGGGGCCAGGTACACGGTGTTTCCTCCGACACATTGGTGCGGCTGGCTTCCGGGTTGGAGGCGCGCTGTGTTAAAGAAGCAGTGCGGCTTGGTTGGGTTGTGCTTCGGAGGACGCATGGCTTTCGACCTTCGTCTCTCCCGAGCCCGTACGGGAGTTGTAGCGATGAGACAAGATAGTAATTACTAGCGATTGGATACCACGAAAATTGGGGAGAAAATGGGATAAAAAAAATGTTTTAAAGAAAAAAGAAAGGCCTGCTTGCAGAAGTGTTTGAGGGAGCGTTTGACAGTGATGAGGGGTGGTCGTTTGACCGTGGACCCATAACGGATGCAGGCAATGATCGCTGAGATCCTGATTGAAAACAGCAGAGGTGTATTTGGAGGGCAAGTTGGTCAGGATAATATCTATGAGGATGCCCATGTTTACGGATTTAGGGTTGTACCTGGTGGGTTCCTTGATAATTTGTGTGAGATTGAGGGCATCTAGCTTGGATTGTAAGACGGCCGGGGTGTTAAGCATATCCCAGTTTAGGTCACCTAATAGAACGGACTCTGAAGATAGATGGGGGGGCAATCAATTCACATATGGTGTCCAGGGCACAGCTGGGAGCTGAGGGGGGTCTATAACAGGTGGCAACAGTGAGAGACTTATTTCTGGAAAGATTCATTTTTAAAATTAGAAGCTCGAACTGTTTGGGCATGGACTGGAAAGTATGACAGAACTCTTTGCAAGCCATCTCTGCAGTAGATTGCAACTCTCTTTTTGACAGTTCTATCTTGACGGAAAATGTTGTAGTTGGGGATGGAAATTTCATTATTTTTCGTGGCCTTCCTAAGCCAGGATTCAGACACGGCAAGGACATTACAGTTGGCGGAGGGTGCTAAAGCAGTGAGTAAAACAAACTTAGGGAGGAGGCTTCTGATGTTAACATGAAACCAAGGCTTTTTCGAATACAGAAGTCAACAAATGAGAGTGCCTGGGGACACACAGGGCCTGGGTTAAGCTCTACATCACCCGAGGAACAGAGGAGTAGGATGAGGGTATGGCTAAAGGCTATCAGAACTGGTCGTCTAATGCATTGTGAACAGAGAATAAAAGGAGCAGATTTCTGGGCGTGGTAGGATAGATTCAAGGCATAATGTACAGACAGGGTTATGGTAGTGTGCGAGTACAGTGGAGGTAAACCTAGGCATTGACTGACGATAAGAGAGGTTGCATCTGTGGAGTTATGCTAGGTGAGGTCACCGCAAGTGTGGAGGTGGGACAAAAGAGTTCTCTGAGGCATGTTGAGTGGGACTAGGGGCTCCGCAGTAAAATAAAACAATGATAACTAAACCACAGTATACAAGGCATATTGACATTAGAGAGACATAAAGCGAGGCATAAAGCAATCACAGGTGTTGATTGGGAGAGCTAGCTTAGACAACAACGGGTAAGACAACAGTTAATCAGCTAAGACAACAACAACACTTAAAATGGCAATGAATGGGCAGAGAGGGTCAGTTAACTACACACTGGGCCTGAGTTCGAGGCTGAGGCCATCAGATAAACAAAATAAACAAAATAAACAAAATGGAGAACCGTGACTAATGAACAGTCCAGCAGGCTTCAGCTATGTAGCCAAGTGATCATAGGGTCCAGTGAACAGCAATATATGAACCAGGGAAGCCGTTAGGTAGTCGTTACTATGCTAGACGGGAGCCGCGCCTGGCTCGAGGCTAACTGGTGCTAGCTTCGGGACAAGGGCATCACCGATGTCTGGCAAAGGCACATCTGACGGAATTGAGTCGGCAGACCAGTCGTGATGGACTGGCGGGGCTCTGTGTCGATAAAGGGTCCAGGCCAATTGGCAAAAGAGGTATTGTAGCTGGAGTTATTTGTTTGCTAGCCGGGAAATGCACCTGGCTCGAGGCTAACTGGTGCTCGCTTCGGGACAAGGGCGTTAGCCACTATAGCCAATCCGGTGCAAAGGTCCAGAGCTTACGGCAGGAATCCGGTGATGTATTGGCTTCTAGTCGTCTTAGTGAAGAGTCTGGGAGGCATCAGCTGTGTAGCCGAGTGATCATAGGGTCCACTAAGCAGGCCGGGAGATGGGCCTGGCTCAAGACTAGCTTCGAGGCTGGGCCACTTGGTGGCAGCTAGCCAGCTGCGATTATCTGGTGTAATGGTCCAGAGCTTACGGCAGGAATACGGTGATGTAGTGGAGAAAAACAGTCCGATATGCTCAGGGTTGATATCACGCTGTGCAGACTGGCATGTATTACCCAGGCTAAAAGCGGCTGGTGTCTGAGCTAAAAAGGTAAAGGCCGCTAGCAGTGGCTAACAATGACTAAATAGCTAGTATGTAATTAGCTGGTTAGCTTCTGATGGCTAGCTTCTGATGGAGGTTCTAGTTATAAGGTCTAAAAAATAGCAGATCCGTATCACATTGGGTGAGGCGGGTTGCCGGAAGGTATATTTAATTTAAAAATGGAAAAAGAGATTGAAATATATTGCAATATATACAAAAAAAGACGAAAAAAACATACCATTTACAACAAACACCTCTTAATGCTACGCCATCTTGGATTACAAGATGACTCAGTTAAAAACCATTGAATTTAGCAAACTCTGAAATGATTTAGTATTTTTGTGCCCATGAAAACTGTTTCCCCAGCGTAACATAAGGAGACACTAAATGATACGTAGTTCAAGTGCATTTCAGAATACAAAAAAACTGTCCGACAGCAAGATCCCCTATTTAAGTTGAAGTTCATCATATGACAAGCGTAACGTTATGACTATAACTACTGTTCCCTGAAGGAGAGAAACTAGGTACAACATACTATTAAATCCGCACGTTATGAATATAACTACTGTTCCCTGAAGGAGGGAAACTAGGTACAACATAGTATCAAATCCACGGCTCGCTGGAAGCCCCGCCTTCCACAGGTGATGAGTGTGAGGCTCGGATTTATTCCTTATATTTAATACCGCTCTTCACCGACCCAGGAAGGGTTGGGGCCAAACAGGTGTTGTACCTCGTTTCCCTCCTTCAGGGAAAACTAAGTATAGTGTTAGGTTCAAATCTTTGAGTAAATAACTCACGGACACTAGAGAAGCTTAACCAAGTTTAATTCTTCCCAAAGGGTTGTTACAGCTGTAATTCAGACAAAAACATCTTCTCACCATCACAAGTATATATACCCCACTTTGGACACTCCTCCTCCTCTCCAATCCTTACATCTTCTGGCTCGACAGGAAGAGGGTAACAGGATACTAAACCCTTATTACTCCCTTCAGGGGATCTGACCTGACCTCCTGTCTTCAACCCCTCTTTCGCCTAATCCACATATGTCCATCGCTTCCCCTAAAGCAACCCTGTGATCTCCTCCCGTCCACCCAGCACATTCCACAGCCACTCTGTCTTTCTACAGATCTCACTCCTTTATATACTCTGCGTCTGACCTATCATGTCTTTAATATCTCAATGTTCAAAGTTTAGCCCGAATCCAACAGTCATAAAGTTACACTCCCTTTCAGTCGGTCAACTTCGGTAAAACATACTATGGGAAAATACAATCATTCCCCATGCCGACCCAATCGGATACTAAATGAAACGGCCCCTGGCAGACCACCCAGACCTGACCCCGCAAGATACGTCAGTTGTCAATTTATTAATTGTCTTTTGTTTGAAACACTCCTGTCAATATTGAGTAAGGACACACACCTAATTACGCATTCAGAAGTAGGACTAGTTTACCTGGCCTGCACGCAAATGTAGGCCTATAAATGTGCCCATTTGGGGATGTCTGATAGTATTTCTCATTGTCTTAACGCACCACCACTAATGAGTTGTGGAGCTTCTCAAATACATTTTTCTTCACCTCAAACAGCATGTAAACAAAGTCTAATAAAAATCAATTGCGTATGACAATAGTTCCCCAAAGTATTTTCGTAAAACATTTCCAGCTCTCACCTTTTCGATAACCACTCGGCATGAAAGGAAAAAATGTCATGCTCTGATCCAGTGGAAATACCTGATTACTTCTTATCCTTTGCAAAAATAGCCGACAACTGTGTCTGTCCCAAACTCACTGGTGCCGGGAAACTGAGGGCCTAGAGTATCTTATACAATGTTGCAAATTTCAGAGGACCCAGTTGATAGTTGATACAATGTTTCAAGATCGTTGTAGACAGGCCATGTGCAGAAAATGTGATGTATAGGATATTTTCTACCTGCAGGCTGCAATGTTTTTATTTGTTGGCTTTATGTAGGCTATTTTTACATAGTTGGCAATGGCAATAAAAGTTACTTTTAGATTTGTATCATTTTCATTTAGATTTAGATAGAATGTAGATTAATCACAGACAATTCATTTGAGATACTATTATAAATTAAATGAAACTGTTCCACGAAAATATGCATGTGAAAATCCAAACTGGCACGCAGATTGGTAGAAATGGTAAGATAACTTGGCCCTCCAAATGTAAAAGGTTGCCGACCGCTGGTGTAGCCCATTACAGGAAACTTCAGGAGCATAACGGCAGAATTTCTCTCTTCTGGTTAGGTTATCTTGATCTCTGGCTCCCTCGAGTCATTTGTGTGTTTTAATTATTTGATCAAACAGCGTGCTTAAAGCATCAGACCAGTTCAGTACATATAGTTGATTTAATTAAAACACATGGGGTGTGTCTATATATGGAAAAATGCACATAACATTTCAACCAATCGATTGGTAGAATGAACAGACGACTCTTGGTTGACCAAGATTTATTTTAGGTGGGGACAGCACTAGAACATGATTTTGGGGCTCCTGAGTGGCACAGCGGTCTAAGACACTGCATCTCAGTGCTTGAGGCTTCACTACAGACACCCCGGTTCGAGTCCAGGTTGTGTTTACAACCGGCCGTGATTGGGAGTTAAATAAAGATTACATTTAAATTAAATAAAACATAGTTCATTCAGAAAGTTCAGACCCCTCCCCTTTTTCCACATCTATTCCAAGATGGCGTAGCAGTGAAGACGTGTTTTTGTTTGAGCTACAGGTAGGAATCAGCAATGAATCTGTCAGCAACATTTAAAAATATATATATAGTGTTATAACCATTTGTTACAAATCCGTCAAGACAACAACTTAGACTTTACTGTGAAATGCTTTACTACAAGCCCTTAACCAACAGTGCAGTTCAAGAAGAAGAAAACGTTTAACATGTATACTATGTAACACAATGAGAATAACAATAACGAGGCTATATACAGGGGGCACCAGTACCGAGTCAGTGTGCGGGGGTACAGGCTAGTTGAGGTAATCTGTACATGAAGGTGGGGGCGTAGTGACTATGCATAGGTAAAACAACCAGCAAGTAGCAGCAGTGCACAAAAGGGGGGGGGGGGGGGGGTCAATGTAAATTGTCCGGTGGCGATTTTATGAATTGTTCAGCAGTCTTATGGCTTGGGGGTAGAAGCTGTTGAGGAGGCTTTTGGTCCTAGACTTGGTGCTCCGGTACCGCTTGCCGTGCGGTAGCAGAGAAAACAGTCTATGACTTGGGTGACTGGAGTCTCTGACAATTTTGTGGGCTTTCCTCTGACACCGCCTATTATATAGATCCTGGATGGCAGGAAGCTTGGCCACAGTGATGTACTGGGCCTTTCGCACTACCCTCTGTAGTGCCTTCACTGTCAAATCCCGAGCAGTTGCCATACCAGGCGGTGATGCAACCGGTCAGGATGCTCTCGATGGTGCAGCTGTATTACCTTTTGAGGATCTGGGGACCCATGCCAAATCTTTTCAGTCTCCTGAGGGGGAAAAGGTTTCGTTGTGCCCTCTTCATGACTGTCTTGGTATATACCCACGTGGGTGATTAAAAGATGAACTGAGGTCCACACGCCAGTCCAGTTGATGGTGGTAATGCACCTTAAAGTTTGTTGCCAACCGCCATATAAAGTCCAAAGAAGAAAAAGAAGCCTGAAGGAAGGAGAAATGACGAGAAACTAATTTGGTTTACCTTTTGGGGCATCGCGACTGGTTACCTATTTTGATGTGATATGAAAGTATTGTGTGAAATTATTTTCATGTGATATGCAAGTACAGCGATGTAGGTTTCTGGAAACGTATCGCAATTGAGAATCGATTCACATTTAGGTGGATAATTTGACCATTTTACCTGCCAGAGCCAGTCTACCTCTGAAAATAACATACAGTCCTTGGACCTTGAGGAGTAACGGGGGCAGCAATCAGCAGTAGAAACAATAACAAAGCGTACTCCCTGCCCGTTTCAGTAAAAAGCTGAGGGATGGGGCTGGAGAAATGCAACCATCCATGATACCAACATTATAGTTTTAACCATGTTTTGAGGATATACAGTGTTCATTTATATTTACTGACAAACATTGGAGTAAAAACAAGCTTATATTTTGGGTTCTGATGGGGTACGATAGTTGAACTAAGCTCATGAGGCATTTATAAGTGAATTCTTAAAGAAACAGATAGTTACATATCATTAATGTATAAGTCCCAAAATGGATGAAACAACTGCTGATTGCCCTTTTAAGAGTACATATTGGGCTAATCGAATTGGAGATATCGAGGACTACAGTATTTCAGGTATTGTCATTGGATGCATTTGATTATTGTTAATGTTTTGTTGATGGTCCACTCTTGATGTTCTACACGTTACAGTGTAGCTTCAGCCATTCCTACAAAACAACATTAAAGTGTAGAACCTCTTTACTGCATATTGGTTCAACGACTGCAGAGACGGTACTTACTGGTGTTAAACAGATCTCCAACCTCCTCTTCTTCATCCAATGTGACAGTAATCTCCCCCTCCTCCTCTTTCACTCCAAAAACTGCATCCTCTTTCTCTTCCTCCTCTTCTTTTACTGTAACATCTTCCTCCTCTTTCACTCTCAACGCATCTGCCTCTTCTTTCACTGTAACGTATTTCTCTTCTTTGTAAGGGGGTGAGACTGTAACAGTCTCACCCTCTACTTGTTTTTGTATTGTAACATCCATCTCTTCCTCCTCCTCTTTGACGAGACCTTCTTTCTCCGTCCAGCAGACCACCTCTTCTTTATCAGGAGGTGAGTAACTTAGTGAACTCATGGTCGGGGATGTTCGCTAGCTAGCATTAGTGAATAGCCTAGTTCAAAGCTAACTTAGCAAACCAGCTAGCTGACAAACAACGTAAATATATAATTAAATGGGCCAACAAGTACATACGACAGAAGTGTGTTTAAAACACAGCGACTAATATACACCAAAAAGGTGTAAAGAGCGTGAATGTTGTAGCTATGTTTGCTAGAAAGCTACGGAGGTGTCTAACTAGCTGTTGTTGTTGAAGGAGCGTCCCGTCCACTAGATTATACGTCACACTGGCAGCATCGCCTGAACCAAAAATACGCACATCGCCATCTGCTGACTGGAGTGGGTAACGCAGTTGAGGAACCAAAAGTATATTTTCATTTATTTCATAAAAGTTTAATAATATATTAAGTCGTTCAAAGATAAGCATGTGTTGATTGATTCGTGTTTAATGAGTGAGAGTTTAAAACAAACTTTAGACCCACTTTATATTTGCATTGAACCATACTTCTGACATGGATCATTTTGACCCCAGAGGCATATCTTTTATCATAGCCAAAATGTGGTTTATTCAATTCTTCCAATTTTTCATGACTTTGTCTATCAACTTGTTCTTAATAAATATAAATCATGGTTTAGTGTTTCTGTATCAAAACGGACTTTTAACAAATTCAAATCCTTTGGAGTCATTTTGACCCCAGCCAAAAGCACCTTTGATAAATAGGATGTTTATTTCAAATCGAAATCACATTTTATTGGTCACATAGACCTGTTTAGCAGATGTTATTGCGGGTGTAGCGAAATGCTTGTGTTTCTAACTATGACAGTGCCGTAATATCTAACAAGTAATATCTAACAATTTCACAACATATACCCAATACACACACATCTAAATATTTGAATCTAGGTTTCTCTGTAGACATGATCCATCCCACCAGAGGGTGGGGGGGGCTCCTGTATCAGTGGTTTTGACCAGATAGACACCTGCAGACACACAGTATAGTGCCTCCCATGTACTCTCCTAAGATTGGACTTTTCTATACCACCTATCACGTGACTGTGTACAAAACTGCCAATGGTAGAACACTCTGCCAGTGGTATACAGCGCATTCGTAATATATTCAGACCCCATTCACTTTTCCACATTTTGTTACGTTACAGCCTTATTCTAAAATTGAATAATTATTCCCCCTCATCAATCTACACACAATACCCCATAATGACATCACAATACCCCATAATGACAAACCAAAAACATTTTTTTTCACATTTTTGCAAATGTATTTAAATATTCAGACCCTTTACTATGAGACTCGAAATTGAGCTCAGATGCATCCTGATTCCATTGATCATCCTTGAGATGTTTCTACAACTTGATTGGAGTCCACCTGTGGTAAATTCAATTGATTGGAGATGATTTGGAAAGGCACAGACCTGTCTATATAAGGTCCCACAGTTCACAGTGCATGTCAGAGCAAAAACCAAGCCATGAGGTCAAAGGAATTGTCCATAGAGCTCTGAGACAGGATAGTGTCGAGGCACAGATCTGGAGAAAGGTACCAAAAAATGTCTTCAGCATTGAAGGTCCCCAAGAACACAGTGGCCTCCATCATTCTTAAATGAGCTCAGATAATACTTATTTTCCACCATAATGTGCAAATAAATTCATTAAAAATCCTACAATGTGATTTTCTGGAGAAAAAAATTCTCATTTTGTCTGTCATAGTTGAAGTGGACCTATGATGAAAATTACAGGCCTCTCTCATCTTTTGAAGTGGGAGAACTTGCACAATTGGTGGCTGACTAAATACTTTTTTGCCCACTGTATGTCTTCTCCTCCTGTGTATTTGTATGTATTCTTTCATGCTCTTTCAGGTACCTTAACCGGGAAAATCTCTTTCCACAGTGGGAGCAGTGGTGCATCTTTTTTCCTGTGTGTGTCCTCTCATGCTGGTTCAGGTTTCCTAACTGGGCAAAATGCTTTCCACAATGGGAACATTGGTAAGGCTTTTCTCCTGTGTGTATTCTCTCATGCTCCTTCAGGCTCCCTAACTGGGTACAACTCTTTCCACAATGGGAACATTCAAAAGGCTTTTCACCTGTGTGTGTCCTCTCATGCCTTTCCACGCTCCCTAACCACTTAAAACTATTTTCACACAAGGAGCAGTGGTAAGGCTTCTCTTCGGTGTGTATTATCTTATGTGTTTTCAGGCTCCCTAACTGAGTACAACTCTTTCCACACTGGGAGCAGTGATGTCGTCCTGCTGATTTGGAAGTCTCAGGGTCTGGTTCCCCTGAAGGACTCTTCCTGCTGTCAGAAGGAGAGTCTGGTCTCTCTCCTGTCAAAGACAAACAGATTATTTAATTAAACAGACTTGAATGAAACCTCCACATGATAAAACTTCCTATGACATTTAATCTAGACTAGATCACTCAATCACCTGAAGTCAGTTTTCACAAGTATTATTAAACCGACTTCAAAATGCAGGTCTCAGTCAGAAACATAAGTCAGAACACAGCCTCTCTATTCTCTCGTGTGATTTCAGGTCCTCTGACTGGGAAAATGTCTTTTCACAATGAGAGCAGTGGTATGTTGTCTCCTCCTGTGTATTAGTATGTTGGAAAGGCTTTACTCCTGTGTGTTTTCTCTCATGCTTTTTCACACTCCCTGACCACCTAAAACTCTTTTCACACTGGGAACATTGGAAAGGTTTTTCTCCTGTGTGTGTTCTCTCATGCGTTTTCAGGCTCACTAACCACCTAAAACTGTTTCCACAGTGAGAACAGTGATAAGGCTTCTCTCCAGTGTGTATTCTCTCATGCTTGTTCAGGACCCATAACCACCTAAAACTCTTTCCACAGTGGGAACAGTGATAAGGCTTCTCTCTAGTGTGTGTTCTCTCATGCCCAACCAGGGCCCCTAACTGAGTAAAATTCTTTCCACAGTGAGAACAGTGGTAGGGCTTTTCTCCTGTATGTATTCTCTCATGCATTTTCAGGCTCCCAAACCACCTAAAACTCTTTCCACAGTGGGAGGAGTGGTGTTGGTTAGGCGTCTCCGGGTCTGTTTCCTCTGAGGAACTCTTCCCGCTGTCAGAGTCAGGTCTCTCTTCTGCCAAAAGACAAACAGATTATTTAGTTAAACAGAGAGATCTGAATGAAACCTGTATTAAATAAAATTGTCTTCCTATGAGGTTTAATCTAGACTAGATCCCTCAATAACCTGAAGTCAGTCTTCACAACATTACATCATTAAAAATAAACTTGGTGACGGTGAGATTTAAAAACAAATGATGTAGAGCTCCAAATCTAATCTCTCAGGGAATGTCATGATGTCATAATAAGAGCTCTATAATAATAGATAATGTCATGTTTATAGGCTGAGCAGAGCTCTATAATAATAGATAATGTCGTGTTTATAGGCTGAGCAGAGCTCTATAATGATAGATAATGTCGTGGTTATAGGCTGAGCAGAGCTCTATAATAATAATGTCATGTTTACAGGCTGAACAGAGCTCTATAATAATAGATAATGTCATGTTTTAGGCTGAGCAGAGCTCTATAATAATAGATCATGTCATGTTTAGGCTGAGCAGAGCTCTATAATAATAGATAATGTTATGTTTATAGGCTGAGCTCTATTATCTGTCTATAGCTTGACAACATTCAGCTGTTTTCGTGATATTTATTATCTAACACTTACAATTTCTTTCCTTTTTGGTTACTAAGCAGTTCTATTAACATTTAGCAACTACGTTAAACTAACAACATTAGCAAACCCGTTAGCTATATTTCAGAGGTTAAAAGTTGGATATTAAATTAAATGTGGTCTGTCACGCAGTCGAATTTTACAATATACAGAATGTCCCACAAAATGTGTACATATGACTTTTTTGAAAACTCTCATAACCTAACTTAACTTACATGAATTGCAATACAAATCAGTGGTCAGCTAGCAGGGTGTAGAAGGGTGTAGAAGGGTGTATGTAGTCGTAGTTAATATTATTATTGTTTCTTGTTGACTATTTTAATTGAAATCATTCACGGTAAGGTAGTTATGTTGGATAAATCTAACACGTAAGAAGCCGTATGTATCTTACATTAAAGGGCCAATGCAGCCGTTTTTAATCTCAACATCAAATCCTTTCTGGTTAACGATGAAGTAGCTCCCTGGTTTTGTTTTAAAAAATGTCCATTGTCTGGGTGTTCACTCCCCCCACGGGTTACTATAGCAACACACATCACAACCCCACGGGTTACTATAGCAACACACATCCCCTGTCATTTATATCTTGTTTGTCAATTCTGAGTGACATTAAAGTTGTGAATTTGCTAATCCACTGTTAAGGTTTTGTTGGTGACCCACTCTTTGGTGGTATACACGTCTTACAGTGTAGTTATCAATTCCTACATTAAATAATAACACATTCAAGCATAAACATTCAGTAGAACGCTGCTTTAAAACCACGCATCAGTTCAACAATAGTTTGTGCTCCTGTTTTTAAGACAGTACTTACTGGTCTTAATCAGATCTCCTGTCTCCTCCTCCTGTTCTTCATTCTCCTCCTTCAATGTGACAGTTATCTCTTCCCCCTTCACTCCAAAAACGGCATCCTCCTCTTTCTCTTCCTCCTCTTCTTTTACTGTAACATCCTCCCCCTCTTTCACTTTGAACGTGTCTTCCTTTTCTTTCACTGAAAAGTCTTTCTCTTCTTCTTTCACGGTAACTGTGACATCCTCTTCTCCCTCCTCCTCTTTCACGACAATGTTCAGCCCCAGACCTTCTTTCTCCGTCCAGCAGACCCCCTCTTCTTTAACAGGAGGAGAGTAGCTTCGTGAACTCATGGTCGGAGATGTTAGCTAGCTAGTTAGCATTAGCGACTAGCCTAGCGCTAGGCACATTTAAGACATCTGCCTGACTAACAACGTAAATACGAAAATAAATGGGGCAACTCGCTATAAAACAGAAGTGTGTCTAAAACACATAGGCAAATATGCACTGAAACAGTCTAAAAAGCTTGAATGTTTAGGCCATATCGCCTAGCAAGCTACTGAAGTGACTGACTCGCTGTTGTTGTTGAAGTGTCCCGTCCACTAGATTATACCTCACACTGGCAGCATCGTCATCAGCTGACTGGAGTGGGTAACCCAGTATAAGGAAATGTTTATTTTATTTCCTGACAAAAAAGGGTATTTTTAAAATGTATTTCATTAAGTAATATTATATTGATACGTCCAAAGGAAAGCATGTGTTGATTGATTAGTGAAGATGTGTGATGAATGAGAATTTAAACTTGACATCTAACTCTGCATTTAAGGCAATGTTATATTCATTCGGTCAAACAAACGCTCTGCAGCCTAGTTTAACAGTGATCTACGTTCTATGAAAGCTGCTGGGAGCAAACTGGAGAATAGCTAGCTAACTGCATGCCCAGGCCCTGGTATATCAACAGACTGCATACAAACCTAACTGCATCCTCAGTCCCTGGTATATCACCAGACTGCATACAAACCTAACTGCATCCCCAGGCCCTGGTATATCACCAGACTGCATACAAAGCGGCACTGAACACAAAATAAGGAGCATTTACTTCACTGTACAATCTACCCCTTGATTCAGACCTGTCCCTCTGCTTCACACTGAGCCTCCCAGCTGCAGTTTCACCACATTCTCACTGACAACCCCAACATCTGTCTCTGAAATGGTCCATAATATGAGGTCAACTACCTGCCCCTTGGACCCTATTCCCACAGGACTCATACAATCATAAATCACGAAACACTTTCTTAATTCAGGCACCATGCCTAATTCCCTTAAAACTGCCTCCATCAAACCAACCTTGAGAAAATCTGCATGAACCCTTCAAGTCTGACTAGATACTAAAGAACTAACTCTCTACCAACAATCTGCATGAACCCTTCTAGTCTGACTAGATACTACAGAACTACCTCTCTACCAACAATCTGCATTAACCCTTCTAGTCTGACTAGATACTACAGAACTACCTCTCTACCAACAATCTGCATGAACCCTTCCAGTCTGGCAAGATACTACAGAACTACCTCTCTACCAACAATCTGCATGAACCCTTCCAGTCTGACTAGATACTACAGAACTACCTCTCTACCAACAATCTGCATGAACCCTTCCAGTCTGACTAGATACTACAGAACTACCTCTCTACCAACAATCTGCATGAACCCTTCAACCCACCAACACTCTACCAACACTCTGCATGAACCCTTCCAGTCTGACTGTAAACAACTACAGAACCACCTCTCTACCAACAATCTGCATGAACCCTTCCAGTCTGACTAGATACTACAGAACCACCTCTCTACCAACAATCTGCATGAACCCTTCCAGTCTGACTAGATACTACAGAACTACCTCTCTACCAACAATCTGCATGAACCCTTCCAGTCTGTCTGTATACAACTACATAACTACCTCTCTACCAACAATCTGCATGAACCCTTCTAGTCTGACTAGATACTACAGAACTATCTCTCTACCAACAATCTGCATGAACCCTTCCAGTCTGACTAGATACTACAGAACTACCTCTCTACCAACAATCTACATGAACCCTTCCAGTCTGGCTGTATACAACTACAGAACTACCTCTCTACCAACAATCTGCATGAACCCTTCCAGTCTGGCTGTATACAACTACAGAACTACCTCTCTACCAACAATCTACATGAACCCTTCCAGTCTGGCTGTATACAACACATAACTACCTCTCTATCAACAATCTGCATGAACCCTTCCAGTCTGACTAGATACTACAGAACTACCTCTCTACCAACAATCTGCATGAACCCTTCTAGTCTGGCTGTATACAACTACAGAACTACCTCTCTATCAACAATCTGCATGAACCCTTCTAGTCTGACTAGATACTACAGAACTACCTCTCTACCAACAATCTGCATGAACCCTTCCAGTCTGACTAGATACTACAGAACTACCTCTCTACCAACAATCTGCATGAAACCTTCCAGTCTGGCTAGATACTACAGAAATACCTCTCTACCAACAATCTACATGAACCATTCTAGTCTGACTAGATACTACCTCTCTACCAACAATCTGCATGAACCCTTCTAGTCTGGCTGTATACAACTACAGAACTACCTCTCTACCAACAATCTGCATGAACCCTTCTAGTATGGCAAGATACTACAGAACGACCTCTCTACCAACAATCTGCATGAACCCTTCTAGTCTGGCTGTATACAACTACAGAACTACCTCTCTACCAACAATCTGCATGAACCCTTCTAGTCTGGCAAGATACTACAGAACTACCTCTCTACCAACAATCTGAATGAACCCTTCCAGTCTGGCTAGATAATACAGAACTACCTCTCTACCAACAATCTGCATGAACCCTTCCA
Source organism: Salvelinus namaycush (assembly GCF_016432855.1). NCBI lineage: Eukaryota > Metazoa > Chordata > Actinopteri > Salmoniformes > Salmonidae > Salvelinus > Salvelinus namaycush. The sequence continues at coordinate 19,401,153 of NC_052345.1, forward strand.
GTCTGGTTGTATACAACTACAGAACTACCTCTCTACCAACAATCTGCATGAACCCTTCCAGTCTGGCTGTACACAACTACAGAACTACCTCTCTACCAACAATCTGCATGAACCCTTCTAGTCTGGCAAGATACTACAGAACTACCTCTCTACCAACAATCTCCATGAACCCTTCCAGTCTGGCTGTATACAACTACAGAACTACCTCTCTACCAACAATCTACATGAACCCTTCCAGTCTGGCTGTATACAACTACAGAACTACCTCTCTACCAACAATCTACATGAACCCTTCCAGTCTGACTAGATACTACAGAACTACCTCTCTACCAACAATCTACATGAACCCTTCTAGTCTGGCTGTATACAACTACAGAACTACCTCTCTACCAACAATCTACATGAACCCTTCCAGTCTGGCTGTATACAACTACAGAACTACCTCTCTACCAACATTCTGCATGAACCCTTCCAGTCTGGCTGTATACAACTACAGAACTACCTCTCTACCAACAATCTGCATGAACCCTTCCAGTCTGGCTGTATACAACTACAGAACTACCTCTCTACCAACAATCTGCATGAACCCTTCCAGTCTGGCTGTATACAACTACAGAACTACCTCTCTACCAACAATCTGCATGAACCCTTCCAGTCTGGCTGTATACAACTACAGAACTACCTCTCTACCAACAATCTGCATGAACTCTTCCAGTCTGGCTGTATACAACTACAGAACTACCTCTCTACCAACAACCTACATGAACCCTTCCAGTCTGGCTGTATACAACTACCTCTTAACTATAGGTGGCTGGTTGAACCTTAATTGGGGAGCCACCGTGCTTCTACATCTGCATTGCTGTTTGGGGTTTTAGGCTGAGTTTCTGTATATCACTTTGTGACATGGGCTGATGTAAAAAGGGCTTTATAAAGATACATTTGATAACAAGGTGTGGATACCATCATAGTATAACAGTGGATCTAGTACAATAACAAGGTGTGGAGACCATCATAGTATAGTAGTGGAGCTAGTACAATAACAAGGTGTGGAAACCATCATAGTATAGTAGTGGTACTAGTAGTGGAGCTAGTACAATAACAAGGTGGAGACCATCATACACTGCTCAAAAAATAAAGGGAACACTAAAATACCACATCCTAGATCTGAATGAATGAAATATTCTTATTAAATACTTTTTTCTTTACATAGTTGAATGTGCTGACAACAAAATCACACAAAAATTATCAATGGAAATCAAATTTATCAACCCATGGAGGTCTGGATTTGGAGTCACACTCAAAATTTAAGTGGAAAACCACACTACAGGCTGATCCAACTTTGATGTAATGTCCTTAAAACAAGTCAAAATGAGGCTCAGTAGTGTGTGTGGCCTCCACGTGCCTGTATGACCTCCCTACAACGCCTGGGCATGCTCCTGATGAGGTGGCGGATGGTCTCCTGAGGCATCTCCTCCCAGACCTGGACTAAAGCATCCGCCAACTCCTGGACAGTCTGTGGTGCAACGGGCGTTGGTGGATGGAGCGAGACATGATGTCCCAGATGTGCTCAATTGGATTCAGGTCTGGGGAATGGGCGGGCCAGTCCATAGCATCAATGCCTTCCTCTTGCAGGAACTGCTGACACGCTCCAGCCACATGATGTCTAGCATTGTCTTGCATTAGGAGGAACCCAGGGCCAACCGCACCAGCATATGGTCTCACAAGGGGTCTGAGGATCTCATCTTGGTACCTAATGGCAGTCAGGCTACCTCTGGCGAGCCCATGGAGGGCTGTGCGGCCCCCCAAAGAAATGCCACCCCACACCATGACTGACCCACCGCCAAACCGGTCATGCTGAAGGATGTTGCAGGCAGCAGAACGTTCTCCACGGCGTCTCCAGACTGTCACGTCTGTCACATGTGCTCAGTGTGAACCTGCTTTCATCTGTGAAGAGCACAGGGCGCCAGTGGCAAATTTGCCAATCTTGGTGTTCTCTGGCAAATGCCAAACGTCCTGCACGGTGTTGGGCTGTAAGCACATCCCCCACCTGTGGACGTCGGGCCCTCATACCACCCTCATGGAGTCTGTTTCTGACCGTTTCAGCAGACACATGCACATTTGTGGCCTGCTGGAGGTCATTTTGCAGGGCTCTGGCAGTGCTCCTCCTTGCACAAAGGCGGAGGTAGCGGTCCTGCTGCTGGGTTGTTGCCCTCCTACGGCCTCCTCCACGTCTCCTGATGTACTGGCCTGTCTCCTGATAGCGCCTCCATGCTCTGGACACTACGCTGACAGACACAGCAAACCTTCTTGCCACAGCTCGCATTGATGTGCCATCCTGGATGAGCTGCACTACCTGAGCCACTTGTGTGGGTTGTAGACTCCGTCTCATGCTACCACTAGAGTGAAAGCACCGCCAGCATTCAAAAGTGACCAAAACATCAGCCAGGAAGCATAGGAACTGAGAAGTGGTCTGTGGTCACCACCTGCAGAACCACTCCTTTATTGGGGGTGTCTTGCTAATTGCCTATAATTCCACCTGTTGTCTATTCCATTTGCACAACAGCATGTGAAATGTATTGTCAATCAGTGTTGCTTCCTAAGTGGACAGTTTGATTTCACAGAAGTGTGATTGATTTGGAGTTAAATTGTGTTGTTTAAGTGTTCCCTTTATTTTTTTGAGCAGTGTAGTATAGTAGTGGTACTAGTACAATAACAAGGTGTGGAGACCATCATAGTATAGTAGTGGTACTAGTAAAATAACAAGGTGTGGACACCATCATAGTATAGTAGTGGAGCTAGTACAATAACAAGGTGTGGAGACCATCATGGTATAGTAGTGGAGCTAGTACAATAACAAGGTGTGGAGACCATCATGGTATAGTAGTGGAGCTAGTACAATAACAAGGTGTGGAGACCATCATAGTAAAGTAGTGGTACTAGTAGTGGAGCTAGTACAATAACTAGGTGTGGAGACCATCATAGTATAGTAGTGGTACTAGTAGTGGAGCTAGTACAATAAGGTGTGGAGACCATCATAGTAAAGTAGTGGAGCTAGTACAATAACAAGGTGTGGAGACCATCATGGTATAGTAGTGGAGCTAGTACAATAACAAGGTGTGGAGACCATCATAGTATAGTAGTGGAGCTAGTACAATAACAAGGTGTAGAGACCATCATAGTATAGTAGTGGAGCTAGTACAATGACAAGGTGAGGAGACCATCATAGTATATAGTAGTGTAGCTAGTACAATAACAAGGTGTGGAGACCATCATAGTAAAGTAGTGGTACTAGTAGTGGAGCAAGTACAATAACAAGGTGTGGAGACCATCATAGTAAAGTAGTGGAGCTAGTACAATAACAAGGTGTGGAGACCATCATAGTATAGTAGTGGAGCTAGTACAATAACAAGGTGTGGAGACCATCATAGTAAAGTAGTGGAGCTAGTACAATAACAAGGTGTGGAGACCATCATAGTAAAGTAGTGGTACTAGTAATGGAGCTAGTACAATAACAAGGTGTGGAGACCATCATAGTAAAGTAGTGGAGCTAGTACAATAACAAGGTGTGGAGACCATCATAGTATAGTAGTGGAGCTAGTACAATAACAATGTGTGGAGACCATCATAGTATAGTAGTGGAGCTAGTACAATGACAAGGTGTGGAGACCATCATAGTATAGTAGTGGAGCTAGTACAATAACAAGGTGTGGAGACCATCATAGTATAGTAGTGGAGCTAGTACAATAACAAGGTGGAGACCATCATAGTATAGTAGTGGAGCTAGTACAATAACAAGGTGTGGAGACCATCATAGTATAGTAGTAGAGCTAGTACAATAACAAGGTGTGGAGACCATCATAGTATAGTAGTGGAGCTAGTACAATAACAAGGTGTGGAGAACATCATAGTATAGTAGTGGTACTAGTACAATAACAAGGTGTGGAGACCCTCATAGTATAGTAGTAGAGCTAGTACAATAACAAGGTGTGGAGACCATCATAGTATAGTAGTGGAACTAGTAGTGGAGCTAGTACAATAACAAGGTGTGGAGACCATCATAGTATAGTAGTGGTACTAGTACAATAACAAGGTGGAGACCATCATAGTATAGTAGTGGAGCTAGTACAATAACAAGGTGTGGAGACCATCATAGTATAGTAGTGGAGCTAGTACAATAACAAGGTGTGGAGACCATCATAGTAAAGTAGTGGAGCTAGTACAATAACAAGGTGGAGACCATCATAGTATAGTAGTGGTACTAGTACAATAACAAGGTGGAGACCATCATAGTATAGTAGTGGAGCTAGTACAATAACAAGGTGTGGAGACCATCATAGTATAGTAGTGGAGCTAGTACAATAACAAGGTGTGGAGACCATCATAGTATAGTAGTGGAGCTAGGACAATAACAAGGTGTGTTGACCATCATAGTATAGTAGTGGTACTAGTAGTAGAGCTAGTACAATAACAAGGTGGAGACCATCACAGAAACAGCTACAAGCCAAGGCTACTTACTTCCTTATATAATCATTTACATTTAGCAATATCCAAATCATATTATGAACTACATCAGAGGGTTTATACTTGTATACAACCAATCAAAGTTCATAATGAAAAACGAAATACACATTTTAAAATATTTAATTGGATTTTAGACACGATCAAGATGAAAAACAACAGAAACAGGCCCGTTGTTTTGGTCAGATTTTCATGTCTGATTTCATTTAAACAATATGATTTAATGTGACAAACAAAAACACAAATGCTCAGTCAAAAACACAAGTCAGAACACAGTCTCTCTATTCTCTCATGTGATTTTAGGTCCTCTGACTGGGAAAATGTCTTTCCACATTGAGAGCAGTGGTATGTCTTCTCCTCCTGTGTATGTATTCTTTCATGCTTATTCAGATGCCTTAATCGGTTAAATCTCTTTCCACAGTGGGAGCAGTGGTAGGTCTTATCCCCTCCTGTGTGTGTCCTCTCATGCCTTGTCAGACCCCCTAACTTGGTAAAACTCTTTCCACACAGGGAGCATTGGTAGGGCTTTTCTTGTGGGTGTGTCCTCTCATGCTGTTTCAGGTTCACTAAACCCCTAAAATTCTTTCCACACTGGGAACATTGATAAGGCTTCTCTCCTGTATGTATTCCTCTGTGTAATTTCATGGACTTTAACTGGGTAAATCTCTTTCCACATATGGTGCATTGGTAAGGCTTTTTTCCTGTGTGTGTCCTCTCATGCCGTTTCAGGCTCACTAAACCCCTAAAACTTTTTCCACACTGGGAACAGTGATTAGGCTTCTCTCCTGTGTGTGTCCTCTTGTGCCGATTTAGGTTCCCTAACTGGGTAAAATTCTTTCCACAGTGTAAACATTGGAAAGGATTTTCTCCCGTGTGTATTCTCTCGTGTGTTTTCAGGCTCCCTAACCAGGTAAAAGTCATTCCACATTTGGAGCAGTGGTAAGGCTTCTCTCCAGAGTGTATTCTCTTGTGTATTAATAGGTACCCTAATTCGTTAAAACTCTTCCCACACTGGGAGCATTGGAAAGGTTTTTCTCCTGTGTGTGTCCTCTCATGCCTATTCAGGTTCCCTAACTTGGTAAAACTCTTTCCACAGTGGGAGCAGTGATGTCCTCCTTTTGCTTTTGGCGTCTCTGGGTCTGATTCCCCTAAAGGACTCTTCCCGCTGTCAGAGGGAGAGTCTGGTCTCTCTCCTGTCAAAGACAAACAGAGTATCTAGTTACTTAGTTGTCTACTGTGCTGTACTGTGTGGCCAAACGTGTGAAACATATAAGTCTATGATTGGTTCAGATTTGGTCTTGTTTTGGGGGAGTTCATTAAAATAATAGCCAGTGTGAAAAACAGTGGTCACCAAGGCATTCCTAGTCAATCATCAAACATTTCTGTAAAAACCCAATATGTTTTCAATTTGCTCCAGCAGTATTCTTAAAGTTTGTGAATTTAGCGAATATTTAGCGAATTTTTTGTGAATTTTGAATTTAAAATATAAATATTTTCAAATATTAGTTTGATGAGCCCGGCCTACAAGACCCAGTTTCATCACCGCCCTCTCGGCTGAAAGCCCAGAGACTTGCACTTTGCATGGGTGTGCGGTTTTGTCTGGGTGCGCTAAAATGAACATTTGAGGCCATCAAGCTACTATCCTGAGACCGATATTAAATTTTTGGCCAATACCGAAATCCAATATATTCCTTGCCCCAAAAAACGATACCGATAACCGATATTTAAAATTTTAGCGGCCTTTTAAGCATTCTAGTACAGTTAAATAGTTAACACACACACGGATGCAGCGGTCTAAGCCACTGCATCTCAGTGCAAGAGGCATCACTACAGTCCCTGGTTCGAATCCAGGCTGTATTCATGTATCCATTGGGAGTCCCACAGTAGTTGTCTGTTATTGGTATAGAGCGGACGACAAAGGAGAGGGATCCCACATGTGGATAGGAAGATACAAATTATCATTATTACTGGAAAATATTCATTTAAAATCCAGGAATTTTACAACTTTAGCTTTCTAGGTCAAGCCAGTAGGTTACAGTAGGTTGTAACTCTCTAGGTCATGCCAGTAGGGGTGCAACTCTCTAGGTCATGCCAGTAGGTTACAATAGGTTGTATCTCTCTAGGTCATGCCAGTAGACTACAGTAGGTTGTATCTCTCTAGGTCATGCCAGTAGATTACAGTAGGTTGTATCTCTCTAGGTCATGCCAGTAGGCTACAGTAGGTTGTAACTCTCTAGGTCATGCCAGTATGTTACAGTAGGTTGTATCTCTCTATGTCATGCCAGTAGGCTACAGTAGATTTTATCTCTTTAGGTCATGCCAGTAGGTTACAGTAGGTTGTATCTCTCTAGGTCATGCCAGTAGAGTACAGTAGGTTGTAACTCTCTAGGTCATGCCAGTAGGTTGTATCTCTCTAGGTCAAGCTGGTAGGTTACAGTAGGTTGTAACTCTCTAGGTCATGCCAGTATGTTACAGTAGGTTGTATCTCTCTATGTCATGCCAGTAGGCTACAGTAGGTTGTAACTCTCTAGGTCATGCCAGTAGGTCAGCAGATAGACCCTTCTCAAATATATATGTTAAGTCACTTTTTGGAAACGGAACGGAGAAAACAAGGGGTAGCTTGCTCTCTACGTCTTCTGATTCTAGACATATCAGACATCATCCTGGGCCCTCCGTTGAAGAGGTATTGACGAGCGAACCCTGAATATCCAAAGTTAAAAACAAATTTAAGGCGGTACTTACTGGTGTTACTCAGATCTCCTATCTCCACCTCTTCATCTTTCAATGTGACAGTAATCTCCCCTTCCTTCTTCACTCCAAAAACTGCATCCACCCCTTTCTCTACCTCCTCCTCTTCTTTTACTGTAACAGCCTCCTCCTCTTTCACTCTGAACGTGGCTTTCTCTTCTTTCACTGAAACGTCTTTCTCTTCTTCTTTCACTGTAACAGCCTCATCCTCTACTTCTTGTTTTACTGTGACATCCTCTTCTTCCTCCTCCTCTTTCACGACAATGTTCACCCCCAGAACTTCTTTCTCCGTCCAGCAGACCTCCTGTTCTTTAACAGGAGGGGAGTAGTTTAGGGAGCTCATGTTCGGGGATGTTAGCTAGCTAGCTATCATTAGCGACTAGGCTAGTGCTAACTTAAGCAGCCAGCTACTATAGCTGACTAATAAAGAATAACGTAATATTAAATAGGTTAACAAGTAGATACGACCTAAGTGTGTCTAAAACACAGTAGGTAATATACACCGAAAGCGTATAAATAGCTGGAATCTTTCGGCTATGTTGGCTAGCAAGCTACCGAGGTGTTTGACGAGCTGTTTATGAAGAACCGTCCACTAGAATATACGTCACGCTAGCAGCATCGCCTGAAAGACGCACATCGCCGTCTGCTAACTGGAGTGGGAAACGCAGTTGAGGATCATATTTTAGTTTCAGAGATTATTTGAAATGGATTTAATTAAATAATACCATTATATTGAGACATACAAAGACCTGAATGTGTTGGTTGATTAGTGCGAATAAAAAATGTTTACTACAGCACATTTAAGGCAGTGCCATTTAGTCAAACTAAATCTAAATAAGTAGCTAGCTACTGTAGGTCTATACTGCTCCTACATGGTGTAACAATACATCATGTAGATGTATATAATGAACAGACTAGGTCTATACTGCTCCTACACGGTGTAACAATACATCATGTAGATGTATATAATGAACAGACTATGTCTATACTGCTCCTACATGGTGTAACAATACATTGTGTAGATAGATGTACACTACCGCTCAAAAGTCACTTAGAAATATCCTTGTTGTTGAAAGAAATTTTTTTTTTTTTAATTTATCATTTATAAAAACCTGTTTTTGCTTTGTCAATAAGGGGTATTGTGATGTCATTATGGGGTATTGTGATGTCACTATTGGGTATTGTGTGTAGATTGATGAGGGGGGGAAATGATTTAATCCATTTTAGAATAGAACAAAATGTAGAAAAAGTGAAGGGGTCTGAAAACTTCCAAATGCACTGTATATATAGGGGCAGTACTTAGTGACATCACTTCATGAAATAGGAGGTATAAATATATAACATAGGTTCACAATATCAACATTCAATGTATCAAAATATATGACCAAGCTGGAAGTGTAAACACCAGCCCAGCCACAATCCTAAAGGTTCACTGATGATCAACCTCCTCCTTCACATCTGACTCCTGATGATCAACCTCCTCCTTCACATCTGACTCCTGATGATCAACCTCCTCCTTCACATCTGACTCCAGTGATCAACCCAGAGCGACTTCTTTTTTGGGGAATCCCGACGGACGACGTCATCCAATAAGCCGTCATCACCACAACCGCCCACAAGTTAATTGTCATTCATGTTATTAATGGGAAGAACATTAGCAATATGCCTGGTAACTTGTCTCGTTCAAAGGACCAGCCTATTCCCTATGATGTAAACTACAACAGAAATAACTTCAAATGTAGAACTTCAAATTAAAACAATAATTTGCGCTCATGACTTGAGTGATTAAAGTAAACCACCGTTTTGGAAATACATAACGCCATCTAACCAATCAAAGAATGTTAGCTATATGCAGTTATCTTAGCCAGCCAGCTAACATTAGCTATATGCAGTTATCTTAGCCAGCCAGCTAACATTAGCTATATGCAGTTATCTTAGCCAGCCAGCTAACATTAGCTATCTAGCCAACTAGCTATTAGCCTAACCAGCGTAGCCAACCAGCACGGTTGTGGTCAGCGAGACCAACTACCGGAGACCAGTCAGAACCCAACTAACAGTAAGCAAAGGTGGAAAAAGTTACAAAACTCCCTTAGTCTAATTCACAGATAACATGCTGAAAAGTAGTGATGGTGAAACAAAGTTTCCTGAAGCATTGGCTCTTTCCAGCCAATTGTGTCAAAAATAGGTTCATTACTCAACAATTTGAGCGACACAGAATTTAGAACAGCCACATTTTATAGATGAAGTCACACGCCGTAGCAGCGTAGCCATTATGTCATATATTAAACCACTGGCCATGTACGAGAGCATCAAATCCATGCTGCGTTGTGGGTAAACGGTGACTGGCTGACTGATTTATAAATAATAATGAGTAGTTATTTATGATGCAAGGTGATTTGTAAATTAGTCAATCAGCAGTCAGCAGCCACCTGCACTGTCGGCTGCAATGTCTAACGAGCCCAATACCAAACCAATCAGGTGTTCGACGAAATGATTCTTCAGACGTCATTGATCACGTGCTGCTGATAAAGTGACAATGCTTTGAATTATACCGCTTAGCGACTTCAATACATGCCTCATAGCTCCAGTCTCAAACTTAACCCCGTTCCTGCTGAAGAAGAGGCGATCTGCTGGATGGAGAAAGAAGCTCTCGTGAAGGAGGAGGAGGAGGCTGTTACAATACAAAAACAAGTAGAGGGTGAGGCTGTTACAGTGAAAGAGGTTCAAACTGTGAACTTAGCAGTAAGATGGTTTTGAGAAACCGTTCCCTGATTAACACTCGTAAGTATTGTCTTAAAAACAGAAGCACAAACTGCGGTTGTTGAACTGATGTTTGGTGTTAAAGCGGAAATGTGCAATTGCTACATCCATATTTTGACTTTTAAATTATTTATTTATAGCCAATGATTGAACTACAGATTGATTGATTGATTGTTGTGTGGCTTTTTTAAAGGGGTGACCTAGTTTTTAAACAAACAAAATGGCTGCCCAGAGTCCTGAGCTGTGTTAGAATACTCATACTAACCGGACTATTTGTGATGTTAATTGAGTATATAGTCTGCTTATTGGTCATAGTATGATGTAGTTAGTATGCCAAAAGTTCCCGGATGTCGTACTAAATTCGCCAAAATACGAAGTATACACGCAGTACTTTAGGGCCCATAATGCAATTCTTCAGGAAATGGTTGTGGCTTCAACGTTTTAACATTTGAAGAAAATGGGGGAAAAATATGCAGCCGAAGTCCAACGAGAGAGCGGATACAAATGAACTGCTTTGACAAATGTTGAGCAATGCAATAAAGTAATGACTTTTCAAATAAGTTACGTTACACGTTATGTTAGCTACACTATCCTTACAAAACGCATAGCATATCTTTACAGCAGTATTTTACCAGTATGTGAGCTAGCTACCTAACGTTAGTTGGCTACTTATACATCAAACTTGCCAGTATATTAACTTTATTCTAACTAACTACCCAATGTTTATTGACTTGATTATTCACGTCATTCTTAGCCAAGGGGTGGTGTGCGTTCTCAATGGACATTGTTAATTCGGGTGCGTTCGTAAATTCGCTCTGGCTCTCTACTCCGATTACAGAGCACCCTCGTCTGAGTACCAGAGCGCAGAATAACTGATGAATTTAATAACGCTCAACACCCGTTGAATATGGCTGGTGTCAGTAAACATTTCTGCAAAAAAGCTCAAATTAAATTGTTGCCAGCAGCACAGTTAGTCACCAACGCTTTGGATAACATGAAAAATGTTATGCAAGTAAAATGTTAAGTGTGAGGTTTTCTCTCATTTGTGTCTAGCAAGCTATCCAACGTTAGCCAGTTAGCTGGGTGCTTTATTGTCGTTGTGAGGTCAGAACGCTTGGATCGACCCTACTCCTCAGCCATATAGTATTTGTTTACAAACAGTAGCGTTATACAAGCTTATGTTTTGGTTTCTGGTAGGGGTAATACAGTTGAAACATTTGAGGAATTTATAAGTTATATTCTTCACGAATCAATGGTTATATAGCAAATGGGTCTTTAACTGCCAGTGAAGATTTCCTGTGGGGGTCAAATTGTTACAGCTGTTGATAAGTCATTGTATAATATTCTGGCAATTATTTCCATGCCATTACATTAAAAGCGAAATATTGTCTTTTCTTAGCGAGGTGTTGCTCAAATAATGTTAGCTGCTAATGCTAATCGCTAGTTAGCGGGCTAGCTAGCTTGCTAAATGTATTAAGAGTCACCGCAAACGTAGCTAGCTAATACTGCCTGGTACCAGTGCTGGTGTAGGCCTAGATAAGCATGTTTGTGCAGCGGTATCTTATCAGAGAGGAGTAAGCGAAGTATGAATATGTTGGCTAGCTAGCCGGCTACACGAGTAAGAAAACAACATGTAATGTAACATCTAATTAGGGTCAACTGGAAACACTGACCAACACTTTGGTTTATACCATGTCTTCTTCTCTGAGGTTTGTCAGACTACACTCATCAGGTGTATTGCTGCCACCGACTGTACGGGGTTGTAAAATATATCCAAAACGCAAAAAAAATTGGGATTAACAAATCATACTAATTACGTAAAATAAACACAAACCAAATTCACTCCACTACCCTGAATTTCAAACAAAAAGGGTACTATTCAGATCCCTACACAGGTTCAGGAACCTGGGAGGGGTGGAACGTCTTCATTCAGTACTCCCTGTAACATTTAGTCTGTGAAGTCCTGGAGATCCAGAAATCTATTTGCCGCCTTCACAATGATGTCTAGCTTCTTAGATGTTTTATTCGTTTATTATTAATGCTATTTATCACTGCGGCAGTGAGGGCAATGCAAACACAATTTTGTTGTAGAAACTCCTCCAAGCTAATGCGGAAACTGCTAGTTTTGGATGAAGGTTACTAATAATTTATTAATGCAATTTATCACTTGCTCTATAAACACAACAAAGTCCACCTTGTTCACTGTTAGTGTGTTGGGATCCTTCTCCTGCATGGCTTCACTGCAGACTGTGGGACATGAACTACATTCTCCTCTCTACTCCTTCAGCTATTTTCACTGCCTCCACATAGGACACCTGCTGGATGGGCCTGATCATCCAAGCTACTGTGACGTCCTTCATCCGTACAGGGCACCCGGGAACTCGGAAACGTGATTCCCATCACAATTACAACATGCTTCATCTGACTACGACATATTTATTCCTTTGACAAACACTTGCCACATGTCCAAACTGCAGCGGCTTCTGTATATCTCATTTACCCAGGTTTTACATAAGATGGGAGAACCACTTCACCAAACCACAGTTAAACCTTCTGTCTATCATTCATTTTAATCAATGTGCGTCTACCTGAAATGTTTAACCTAAACCACACAAAGCTTTCTCGTTTTGCACTTTTGACACAATCAGTATCATACCGCTCCTGGTCACTCAAACCGATTCCACTTTACCCAATTCATCCTTCACCATCTTTGAGACCATTTAACAGGTCACCCACAAAAACATCCTTGCTGATGATTCCCACTCCGACCCTAAACTACTGTTCATTACCAACTTTAGCCCTTTTCACTCCACTGTTCTTCACCATCCTCCACGCAGTCTCAACAACTGTACTCGCCCCAAGAGAATCCCACAATGCTTCCTCCATTGCTCCTCCAGTCATCCCCTGGACTCCCTCACTCTGTGCTGTGAAAGATGTGAGAGTTTGTGTTCTCAAAGTAGCATCTATATTGTTGTCATTCCATCTGTTGTTGTCATTCCATCTATATTGTTGTCATTCCAGCACATCTGTTGCTTCACCAACTTGTTATCCCGTTCGTCTGCAATACTTGCTGTCATTTCCCTTCCTGATTTCCCTCTCTTGGATGTCTCCACCATGCTCCTACTCTGTCAGTAATTCCTCCCTGGTTTATTAATTGGTAGTCAAACAACAATATATTCAAGGTGCTGCACATTCTATTCCAAATCTAGAATTAGAGTCGTCATTATGTTTCCATGATTTCAACAGTTCACCAGTTAACTAAGCCTATAATGTGGATACCAAGGATGTGGATACCAAGGAACTTGAAGCTCTAAACCTGCTCCACTACAACCCCTTCGATGAGAATGGGGGCGTGCTCAGTGTTTAGTCCCAGGGTCCTTAGCTTAGTGATGAGCTTTGAGGGCACTATGGTGTTGAACGCTGAGCTGTAGTCGATGAATAACATTCTCACATGGCTGTTCCTGTCTGTAATAGTTTGCAAGCCCTGCCACATCCGACGAGGGTTGGAGCCGATGTTCAAGGAGTATATCAATCTCCCCAGGGTAGCAGTAATACGTTGAGAGATTTGTCCACAAAGGGTTACCCCTCCCATAGGTGGCTCATTATTGGGATTCATTGCTGATTCCTACCTGTAGCTCACTATGAAGTGTCTAGTGATACAGGTTAAGGGCCCTGTTGGAGATTGGTGGTTGGTAGTGGAGTCGCGGGAACAAGCAGGGTTGGACACGGCCATGTTATTATCCCACAGTCTCTGTGGTTCATTTGAAACCCGTTCCTGGTAATTAGATTTGATTGCAAATCGTCCCAGTCTGTTACCACAGAAGGGGTCCGTTTGTCCCATTCCCAGCAAGGTTACGAGGCGCTTTGTCATTTCTAGAGTCAGTTTATTTTGGTACTGTCCATATGTAGCTTGTTTTTGGTCACAGAATGGATGAATAAGTGCAACATTTTACCTGGAGTTAACTATGCAGAGCATAGCACATGTGGAATGACTTTAGCTTCCCTCCAGGCCTGAGGGCACACGCTCTCTAGTAGGCTTAAATTAAAGATACGGAAAATAGGAGTGCCAATGTAGTCCGCTATTATCCTCAGTAATTTTCCATCTAGATTGTCAGACCCAGGTTTCTTGTCATTGTTGATAGACAGCAATAATTTTTTCAAGTCTTCCACACTGACTTTACAAAATTCTAAATTACAATGCTTGTCTTTCATAATTTGGTCAGATAAACTTGGATGTGTAGTGTCAGCATTTGTTGCTGGTATGTCATGCCTAAGTTTGCTAATCTTGCCAATGAAAAAATCATAAAAGTAGTGCGCTTTGATGAATGAGCCATCTGATTCAGTTAATGATGGAGCAGAGTTTGCCTTTTTTCCCAAAATTGTATGTAAGGTTCTCCAAAGCTTTTTATTATCATTCTTTGTCATTTATCTTTGTTTCATTGTCTTTTTCTTCTTTTTCTTCAGTTTAGTCACATGATTTCTCAATTTGCAGGATGTTTGCCAATCGGTTATACAGCCAGACTTATTTGTCATTCCTTTTCCCTCATCCTTCTCAACCATACCATTTTTCAATTCCTCATAAATCCACTGGGATTTAACAGCTTTTACAGTCATTTTCTTAATGGGTGCATGCTTATTAGTAACTGGAATAAGCAATTTCATAAATGCGTCCAGCGGCTGGTTGCTCCTCATTACACACCACAGAGCAGCAAATATTCTTTACATCATCAACATAGGAATCACCCGTTTTGTTAAATAATTGAGACACAAATGACTCGAGGGAACCAGAGATAGCCTAACCATAAGAACAAAAAAAAAACTCTTCCTTAGCGTTTTCCTCACGCTGCTGCTGGCCTTCGTAAATTCTGACGTTATGCTCCTGAAGTTTCCAGTAATTGACTACACCAGCAGTCGGCGACCTTTTTCCATTTGTAGTGCCAATTTATCTGACCATTTCTACTGATCTGGTGCCAGTTGTGATTTTCATATTCACATTTTACTGGAACAGTTTCATTTAATTTATAATAGTAATAATAATTATAATAAAAATTAGAATCATTATCTGTGATTAATCTATATTCTATATAAATCAAAATGAAAATTATACAAATCTAAATAACTTTTTTTGCCAACTATGTAAAAATAGCCTACATACTGTAGTTGATACAATGTTTCAAGTTCTATCACCTAGGTCGGTCTGAAACTTGATATAAAATATTCTGGGCCCGCAGAGTTTCCCGCGCCAGTGAGTTTGGGACAGACACAGCTGTAGGCTATTTGTGTAAGGGTTAAGAAGTAATCAGGTATTTTATGACATTTCCACTGGATCAGAGAATTACATTTTTCCCTTTTCATGTGGAGTGGTTATAAAGAGTGAGAGCTGGAAATATATTACAAATACTTTGAGGAACTATTGTCATTCGCCAATTGATTTTAGTAAGACTTTGTTTACTTGCTGTTTTGAGGTGAAGAAAAAATTACTTTGAGAAGCTCCACATATCATTAGTGGTGGTGCGTAAATACTATCAGTCATCCCCAAATAGGTGCATCGCTCTCTGCATTGCTCTCTGCCCTTTGTTTGCTAAAATGCAATTTGGTTGCAGAAACTCCATGCTAATGCGGATATCCCTAGTTATACCAATACCATAGACCTACTGTAGGACCCATAACTTCACCTAACAACAACATAGACCTACTGTAGGACCCATAACGTCACCTAACAACAACATAAACCTAGAGAAAGGTGCCTATATTGGAGACCAAAAGTTGTCTGGCACACTGCTTAGGATTTCAACAACTTTAAAAACGTATTTCTAGCATACAATCGTTGATGTTACTACTAATGGAAAAACAAGACAAAATATGACTATTGTTGTTCACTTGACTGTCTTAAGACAAATGTCAAATAATTAACATTCATTACAGACGTTGTTGTTTGTACAACATAATGGCTACGCTGTTGGCATCACCTTTTTACAGTGGATTTTTGCTGTTGTGGGCCTTAAACCACCTGTCTGACTTTTTGTTCACACAGGAGAGAGACGTGACTATCGTGGATCCTCTGGGGGGCCTCAACAACCTCATGATGCTGACGAGGCAGAGAAGAGTCTCTCCACGTCAAAACACCTGAAGAAACACCAGCAGAGGCCCACAGGGAAGAAATCTCATTGCTGCTCTGACTGTGGGAAAGGTTGCAAATCTTCATCAGAACTTAAAATACACCAGAGAACACACACAGGAGAGAAATCTTATACCTGTGATCAATGTGGGAAGATTTTTCCTACATCTAGCCAGCTGACTTCACACCAGAGAACACACACTAGAGAGAAACCTCATAGCTGTGATCAATGTGACAAGAGATACTCTGATAAAAGATCTCTGATCAAACATCAGGAAACACATACATGAAGAAGTTGGTTCATGATATCAATGAAATAATGTCACAATGTAGAATGTTTTAACATTGTAGTAGGAGTATTTTAATGATGTTCTACCTTATCGTTTGCCCTGTTCAATTGATTGCAGCATGATATGGATATTAGCCTCAGGGGAAAATCCAGGCTCTGAATTGAAAGAGTATTATTTAACAAAAAGTGACTAACAAAAAAAGAGCTGTGTTACACTTACCATGTTGGTGACCCACTTTAATCCAAATGCAGCACTTCAAAATGTAGCTAGCTGTTTTCTACAAGTTGAAAAAGCTGCTTGTTTAAAAAAAGACATGTAATATGATAATTGTTGCAGATGTTTGTGTATATACACACATGAAAGCAGTATAATAAATTGGTCTATAATCAATTTTATTAACAATCTAACATCACTCCAGTATTTCTTGACAACATTCAAATGCTAATTGTCTTTATTCCACTAATGAAGAAGCATGACTCAAATCACCTCATATTTCAAACATTCAGCCTGACAAAAGATCCGTTTTATTATTCCATGCCTCACCATTAAGTGAAGTATTGCCAATACATATTAACAAAGGGGTGAACATTTGGTTTTGATTTTCATATTTACAATTTATGTAACAGTTAGTAATCATAATTATTAATGCAAACAGCTGACCATTTTTGGGTACAATTATATTGACAATGTTGCCCTGCTTTTAGAATGTCAGGATTAATTCTCAGATGTGCTAACTCAAATGCATGACATTGGGGACTGGGCCGATCCAACAACATGCCTATCGAGTGAACCCTGAAAAGAGAGAGCGAAGTAAGGTGGAAAGTTAATACGGATATTGCTGGAGTTAGTTGCTGATTGTCTCAAGGGTGGGCAGTCAACAAGTTTTGTGTTTTGCGTTTAGCCAGTGCGTTGCCATGGATCTCAATTTATTTTGACTGCACGTTTTTCCTTATTGGAGACAAGTTTTTGGGGGGCTCGTTCCAAGGGGACGAGAGTTTTAGAAGCTAGTGGGTTTTAGGATTCTATTGAAAGAAAAAGGATTTTAAAAATAATACAATTGTATATTATTATTTAGAAGTAAGTGTTTTTCTTGTTTTTAATTGTTGACAGCCAGTAGACACTATGTTTATATTGTAGAAGCATTGTAGTTGATTATGTGAAATGGAAGTTGTTTTCTGTTGGGGGTGAGCAAATAGGATATATTTGTCTTAAGGCGGAAGGTGTTACAGGCTTTGGTTTTTCCATTTATGTTTTGAGGTTGGACTTTAGCACGTCTAGCACATATAGCTCGTAAGCACGTATAGCTCCTTAGCACATGTAGCTCGT
Source organism: Salvelinus namaycush (assembly GCF_016432855.1). Classification (NCBI taxonomy): domain Eukaryota; kingdom Metazoa; phylum Chordata; class Actinopteri; order Salmoniformes; family Salmonidae; genus Salvelinus; species Salvelinus namaycush. The sequence goes on from NC_052345.1 coordinate 19,418,913, forward strand.
TAGCACTTATAGCTAGTTAGCACGTAGGAGGCACTGATTGGTGTCACCTCAGTTAGACAGTATGTGTTACACCTGTGCTGGCTTGTCCATCTCGTTAGTGGGAAGGTGTTTCACCTGAGCTGGTCCAGGTTCTATTTAAGAGTGTCTGGCCCAGTGCTCCAGTTGTCTTGATAGATGTGGAGAGTCAACACCTTTAATTGCTCCACCTTTTTGGTTTGCTTCCTGTCTTTAAGTTTGGTGTGGGTTTTTCTTTTGTTTCCCTCTTCTTGGGCAGATTTAGTAGGTCTCATGGTGGGTGTCTTTTTTGTCCCAGTTGTTGTTACTAGTAAACTTTCAGTGGACACTGAGAGCAAAACTGCAACTTTATGTTATAATACTTTTTTATTGCATCAAATGGTTGTTTTATGCAACAGAATAGAGGGTTGTTATAACTATTGTGTCTGTGTTCTACTGAGGATGGGCCTCTGGGAGATAACACTGACAGGAGATTTACAATGTCTTTTGGGTGATAAAACCTAAGGAGACCGCATTCCAGAGCATGAGTTAATGTTTCTGTTCTATATGGTACCAAGGAGAGATGACTCCAGGGCCAGACCCTGGTCTCTACACAGACTACTGTTTTTACAGCAGATACCTATAATTCTCAGCAGACAGTATCTCTCATACAAATCTTAATCTTGTGACCTGTTCTATACATCTATTGTTCGTCATGTAGGTTGAAAGGGGTGTATCTTGGCTGTAAAATACATTTGTACTTTTGTATCGTGGCTCTCAACGAATCATCTGGGGGTGATTTGTCGACCAGCCATCATTATCGTAGAGCACTCAATTGATTCACTTTATATTTGTGTGTTGTATTAACCTGCTCCCTTATTAATAAGTGAATAAAGATTTAGTTTCAGAATTACTCTGACTTGTGTGAAAAGTTTGTCTCCTTATTTGATATAAAAGAAATTAACCACATTTGGCGATGGGGATGTGAATCTTGATTTGGTGACCGCTCCTGACAACCTGGGTAAATGGTGCACGAGGGATCCCTCTAACTTGGGATCTTAGGGAGACCACACTTCGGGAATGGAGCAGATGGACCCACCTTTGATCTGAGAGGCAGCGAGCCGAGTGGATACCACATCTCAAACGTAGTTTTAAAAAAAGAAAGAGGTGAGCGACACAAGTGGAGTTTTTAGAAAAGCCTCGTAGGCTGTGAGTGTGTATTTCTGTGTGAGGGGGGCACCTTGGACGTGTAAACAGCTATCTGTGTGAACTGGATAAACTCAAATCTGTGTTTACTAGTTAAGACCATTTATAATATAGTATAAGATAGTAAGGTGCACCTGTAATTGTTTTAAACCTGTACTTGTTTCAAACCTGGACCCCATTTTAGAGGAATTGAAAGATGTAAATGTATGAGTTGCATTATCCTAGGAACTAACCATGAGTTAGAAATATGCCTGCAGGTTAAAATATTGGGGGAAAAACAACTAATTGATTATGTATGTTTGGGAATAGAGTTGTGTGACTGTGATAGGAGAGTTGTGTGAATGCGTCTTAATCTGAAGTTTGGATAGTAATATAGAGATCTATAGTTCCTCACAGAGCTCTATAGTTCCTCACAGAGCTCTATAGTTCCTCACAGAGCTCTATAGTTCCTCACAGAGCTCTATAGTTCCTCACAGAGCTCCATAGTTCCTCCTAGAGCTCTATAGTTCCTCCTAGAGCTCTATAGTTCCTCCTAGAGCTCTATAGTTCCTCCTAGAGCTCTATAGTTCCTCCTAGAGCTCTATAATACACTGCTCAAAAAAATAAAGGGAACACTTAAACAACACAATGTAACTCCAAGTCAATCACACTTCTGTGAAATCAAACTGTCCACTTAGGAAGCAACACTGATTGACAATAAATTTCACATGCTGTTGTGCAAATGGAATAGACAAAAGGTGGAAATTATAGGCAATTAGCAAGACACCCCCAAAAAAGGAGTGATTCTGCAGGTGGTGACCACAGACCACTTCTCAGTTCCTATGCTTCCTGGCTGATGTTTTGGTCACTTTTGAATGCTGGCGGTGCTCTCACTCTAGTGGTAGCATGAGACGGAGTCTACAACCCACACAAGTGGCTCAGGTAGTGCAGTTCATCCAGGATGGCACATCAATGCGAGCTGTGGCAAAAAGGTTTGCTGTGTCTGTCAGCGTAGTGTCCAGAGCATGGAGGCGCTACCAGGAGACAGGCCAGTACATCAGGAGATGTGGAGGAGGCCGTAGGAGGGCAACAACCCAGCAGCAGGACCGCTACCTCCGCCTTTGTGCAAGGAGGTGCACTGCCAGAGCCCTGCAAAATGACCTCCAGCAGGCCACAAATGTGCATATGTCTGCTCAAACGGTCAGAAACAGACTCCATGAGGGTGGTATGAGGGCCCGACGTCCACAGGTGGGGGTTGTGCTTACAGCCCAACACCGTGCAGGACGTTTGGCATTTGCCAGAGAACACCAAGATTGGCAAATTCGCCACTGGCGCCCTGTGCTCTTCACAGATGAAAGCAGGTTCACACTGAGCACATGAGCACATGTGACAGACGTGACAGAGTCTGGAGACACCGTGGAGAACGTTCTGCTGCCTGCAACATCCTCCAGCATGACCGGTTTGGCGATGGGTCAGTCATGGTGTGGGGTGGCATTTCTTTGTGGGGCCGCACAGCCCTCCATGTGCTCGCCAGAGGTAGCCTGACTGCCATTAGGTACCGAGATGAGATCCTCAGACCCCTTGTGAGACCATATGCTGACACAGGCACATTTGTGGCCTGTTGGAGGTCATTTTGCAGGGCTCTGGCAGTGCACCTCCTTGCACAAAGGCGGAGGTAGCGGTCCTGCTGCTGGGTTGTTGCCCTCCTACGGCCTCCTCCACATCTCCTGATGTACTGGCCTGTCTCCTGGTAGCGCCTCCATGCTCTGGACACTACGCTGACAGACACAGCAAACCTTTTTGCCACAGCTCGCATTGATGTGCCATCCTGGATGAACTGCACTACCTGAGCCACTTGTGTGGGTTGTAGACTCCGTCTCATGCTACCACTAGAGTGAGAGCACCGCCAGCATTCAAAAGTGACCAAAACATCAGCCAGGAAGCATAGGAACTGAGAAGTGGTCTGTGGTCACCACCTGCAGAATCACTCCTTTTTTGGGGGTGTCTTGCTAATTGCCTATAATTTCCACCTTTTGTCTATTCCATTTGCACAACAGCATGTGAAATTTATTGTCAATCAGTGTTGCTTCCTAAGTGGACAGTTTGATTTCACAGAAGTGTGATTGACTTGGAGTTACATTGTGTTGTTTAAGTGTTCCCTTTATTTTTTTGAGCAGTGTACATAAATTCTATAATACAAAAATGCAACATTTCTGCAGAAATGTCAGACCATGATATATAATACATTTACTTTGTATAGTGATTTATGACATTTAAAAAAATTATTCAAATAATGATGTACAATAAAAACAACATAAAAAAATGAATCGTAGGTAAACTAACAATATTGTAGACTTGATGCTAAATACAGATTTTTCAGCTTTAGTGTATATCATATTCACTTAGTTATGTTAGGAAGTTTGCCATCTTTATGACCGGCCCTGGTAACTTCACCCCAACTTCTCTTATCCCCAGAACACAGTAACTTAACAACATAAGTGTTTTTCTGACATTTTGGGAAATTTAAGGGAAAATAAAAAATACAGCCCTAGCAGAGCCCCAAGTCCCATGGGGACATCCTCGAGGGCGTGGATGTTCTCCCCATCAAAGGCCAGTAGGATTTCACTCTCATGGTGAAATGGATTTCCACCGATGTGCAGTAAAGGAGTGAAGAGCGGTGAAATCTGTGTCAACAAAAGTAAGAAAAGATTCATACAATTAACAAAGAACATAAATGTTCAGCTGTAGTTTTATATAAGCATGCACACCTATGTTTATGAAGAAACAGATGATTGGTGCATAGGCATACCTTGTCACGGAGATAAAGGCCACTCGGGTCCTCATTGAAGACGTATGGCAAGAGCAGAATCGCTGCTGTGGTCTCCAGTCCTAGTAAAGTAAAGCAATGATCTTACTAATTTTATTACAAAATACATTAGAGAAAGGGAAGGAATAAGAGCAAATACCTCTTCTGTATTGTCCTTCAGGGACTGTCAAAATAGCAGGATGATGTCCTCACCCCTGCCTCGCCTCTCTACCTCTGATAGTCCTTCAATTCTCTTTTTGTCTATATCCATTCCATGGACTTGATTCATTTCTGACAAGATCTGAAAAGATCATTTGCACACATTTGTATGCTAATAGATGTCAGTTTGTATTGACTGCTATGTAGGTTAAATGTACACTTCAAATGCAGCTGTCCTACAACATATCTGTTCCTTCTTCTTGATCCCAATTGCATTGTGTCCATGTTCTGTCCTATACGAATTTGAACAGAAGAGAAAATGTGTCAAAGAATAGTCTTACAAGCATTTAAATATATATATATATTAAATAAATATTGAAAAATAAATGGCATCGACATACAATTGAATGCAAAATAGAAGAACATATTGGAGAAAGCACCAGCCAATACAGTACTGCCATACAGTAACAGTAATGCCATACAGGCCTAATATCACATTTCAAGATATCTTTGTACACAAATTGTTCAATATTTTCTCAGGCTGACTTGAAAGATTTTACGCAACATTTTGCTGCATGGCAATACTGTGTTTGGATTCTGAAGGGCATTTATACAAAAGAGGTAGTCTAGACACTGTATTATGACCATTATGCATTTGAATCCCATCTACAGCTACCATCTAAGATATGAATTTCCCTCCACAAGGGGGTGTACATGTAACGTTTCCAAAATGGGATAGTATTGTACATGTAACGTTTCCAAAATGGGATAGTATTGTACATGTAACGTTATGCCCCCTTGTGAGTTAATAGTATTGCATGCTGTAGCAGGCAATTTAAAGAGGAAGACCTCCATTGACGATTCAGTTCGTTGTAACATCTCGTCTGGACAGGTCACCGTCCTTAGTTAGTTAGTTAGTTAACGAAACTAAAGTTAGCTAGTTCATTCTCACAAAAGTGACAACTGCTCTAGATAGGAAACGTACTGTAACGACCCTGGGTTTATAAGCGCGGAAATCGACTCTGCCGCTCGAGCATGCTTTTGCGGCACAGTCGATAGCGCGCCGGACCTCGGGCTAGGAGGTCGAGGGTTCGAGACCTGCTCCCTGCTGTTTCATTACATTGGTGTCGGAAGTGATCGGACCTCGCATCCACGACAGTGCGTGTGCTTGGCCGGTGAGCGCGTTCCTGTAAGACGTAAAGTCGCAAGCTAGCGCGAGGACGCGCTCTTTGAAAGGAGGGAGTAGTGTAACGACCCTGGGTTTATAAGCGCGGAAATCGACTCTGCCGCTCGAGCATGCTTTTGCGGCACAGTCGATAGCGCGCCGGACCTCGGGCTAGGAGGTCGAAGGTTCGAGACCTGCTCCCTGCTGTTTCATTACAGTACGTTAATGAGTGTAAAGCCGTGTCGGCTTTATGGAAACGATATACAATATATGGGAAAGAATATAGTTGAGGGAAATAATCCAAACCTAGTTGTGCCTAGTTTGGACATAACGTTATCTAGCTAGATAACGGTACTGTACTGTAGCTCATACAACGCCAACGGTCAAACCCGGCTTTCTAATATTTACGGTAATTTACTATTGTAACGTTGTGGAAGATATTCACAGAAAACCATCATTGTCTTCGTTATTCATTATTAGTATGTTATATTAGTATAATAAATTATTTAGAGACATATTCAGAGCCAAACTTCAACCCAACTTAACTTTTTTAACTTGTTGTCGCATCCAAACTTGTCACCATCATTTTCAGTTGTAATTGCGAAGTTCCCGGAAGAAGTCCAGCAACAACGGAGGTTCCTCGATGAACCCACCTTCTAACAAGTTCTTTGAAGAACCTTTTGGGGCTGTTTTTCATTGACCAAGCACCCTACGGTTTTTACGGGATCTGAGAACAACTCCAGTTGAACCCTTCATTTTTAGAGTGTAGTCGGCTCTATTTACTCTCAGATTCAAAACATACTGATTAGCATCAACGATCAAGTCAGCTGCTGCTGCTCCAATACAGTATGAGGCGAGACGGTGAACTGACGTTGAACCGGGCAGTCAGCCATTCATTCTGTACTATGAGTCTGGTCTATCATTGTTACTGCACGTTGTCTTGGAAATTCTAACCAATAAGGAGAGACTTTGTCATTTCTTCAAACAATAAACCTTTATTTTATAAGAATTGCAATAATGTAGCTGGTCAGCCCTACACTCTGAGGTGGAAGGCCGAGAGCTCGATGACACAAGGAGTTCAGGAGCCTTATATAGTCAAACTATCTTGTGCATATAGAAAACACGTGATCTTGGTATGTGTCCGTGTGTGGAGAATGAGACACAGACTAACGGTGAATTGGTCGTCTCGTTCTGTAGCAACAGTTAGTTATTCTAGTCTTCCAGTGAGGTGTCAAAACAACAGGAAATCACTCTCCACACAGTTCCTCTGAAGTAGATCAACGGTTCCCTGAATTGGGCCGAGCGCCTTTGGCCTGTCTGTCGAGAGGGTGTATGGTTACAGACCCACACAAACATACACATAAACTTCTCAACCTTAAAGATCCTTCAACACATTAGAAGTCATATCAACTTAAAGAGGTTAAAATAGATTTTTCCCTCACAACATTGCACAGAGATAAATCAGACCCAGCCTGAACTGTGTGATGTAGTAGGGAGTTGTAGTTTCTCTAGAGATAAATCAGACCCAGCCTGAACTGTGTGATGTAGTAGGGAGTTGTAGTTTCTCTAGAGATAAATCATATCCAGCCTGAACTGTGTGATGTAGTAGGGATTTGTAGTTTCTCTAGAGATAAATCAGACCCAGCCTGAACTGTTTGATGTAGTAGGGAGTTGTAGTTTTTCTAGAGATAAATCAGATCCAGACTAGTAGGGAGTTGTACTTTCCAACAGGCCAATATTCTACGTAGTTTAGCGCATAAAACTTTTAATTAACTTCAATGACCATAATCCACTGCGCGCGCACTTGTCTTGTTTGTGTTTCTTTTACACCTGTTAAGTTATAAATAAAGAGTAAAAACTCAGACGATAAGTAAAGCTCAAACCAAGTTTATTCACCCACTGAGTCACAGCTGCATAAGACCAAGACAAATTCACACAAGCGCTGGTATTTAACCCTGAACCCTGCTGAGTCTCCTCCTTACTGGTATTTAACCCTTTATGCTGAGTCTCCTCCTTACTGGTATTTAACCCTTTATGCTGAGTCTCATCCTTACTGGTATTTAACCCTTTATGCTGAGTCTCCTCCTAACTGGCATTTAACCCTTTATGCTGAGTCTCCTCCTTACTGGCATTTAACCCTTTATGCTGAGTCTCCTCCTAACTGGTATTTAAATACCAGTACCAATATTTAAATAATCCTCCTTACACCTCTGTTGCTAGGCAGAACTTTAGTCACATGACTTCTTCCTCACTTCATCTGACCTCGGCCTAAATTCCTCCCTCCTCCCCACCTCAAGGCTGTCCTGTTGACTTGTTTCAGACTGTGGCCCTTCTCCTCCCCACCTCACGGCTGTCCTGTTGACTTGTACCAGACTGTGGCCCTTCTCCTCTTCACCTCACGGCTGTCCTGTTGACTTGTACCAGACTGTGGCCCTTCTCCTCTTCACCTCACGGCTGTCCTGTTGACTTGTACCAGACTGTGGCCCTTCTCCTCCCCACCTCACGGCTGTCCTGTTGACTTGTACCAGACTGTGGCCCTTCTCCTCCCCACCTCACGGCTGTCCTGTTGACTTGTTCCAGACTGTGGCCCTTCCCCTCTTCACCTCACGGCTGTCCTGTTGACTTGTTCCAGACTGTGGCCCTTCTCCTCCCCACCTCACGGCTGTCCTGTTGACTTGTACCAGACTGTGGCCCTTCTCCTCCCCACCTCACGGCTGTCCTGTTGACTTGTTCCAGACTGTGGCCCTTCTCCTCCCCACCTCACGGCTGTCCTGTTGACTTGTACCGGACTGTGGCCCTTCTCCCCACCTCACGGCTGTCCTGTTGACTTGTTCCAGACTGTGGCCCTTCCCCTCTTCACCTCACGGCTGTCCTGTTGACTTGTTCCAGACTGTGGCCCTTCTCCTCCCACCTCAAGGCTGTCCTGTTGACTTGTTTCAGACTGTGGCCCTTCTCCTCCCCACCTCACGGCTATCCTGTTGACTTGTACCAGACTGTGGCCCTTCTCCTCCCCACCTCACGGCTGTCCTGTTGACTTGTACCGGACTGTGGCCCTTCCCCTCTTCACCTCACGGCTGTCCTGTTGACTTGTTCCAGACTGTGGCCCTTCTCCTCCCACCTCAAGGCTGTCCTGTTGACTTGTACCGGACTGTGGCCCTTCTCCTCCTCACCTCACGGCTGTCCTGTTGACTTGTACCAGACTGTGGCCCTTCTCCTCCCCACCTCACGGCTGTCCTGTTGACTTGTACCGGACTGTGGCCCTTCCCCTCTTCACCTCACGGCTGTCCTGTTGACTTGTTCCAGACTGTGGCCCTTCTCCTCCCACCTCAAGGCTGTCCTGTTGACTTGTACCGGACTGTGGCCCTTCCCCTCCCCACCTCACGGCTGTCCTGTTGACTTGTTCCAGACTGTGGCCCTTCTCCTCCCCACCTCACGGCTGTCCTGTTGACTTGTACCAGACTGTGGCCCTTCTCCTCCCCACCTCACGGCTGTCCTGTTGACTTGTACCAGACTGTGGCCCTTCTCCTCCCCACCTCACGGCTGTCCTGTTGACTTGTACCAGACTGTGGCCCTTCTCCTCCCCACCTCACGGCTGTCCTGTTGACTTGTACCAGACTGTGGCCCTTCTCCTCCCCAGCTCACGGCTGTCCTGTTGACTTGTTCCAGACTGTGGCCCTTCCCCTCTTCACCTCACGGCTGTCCTGTTGACTTGTTCCAGACTGTGGCCCTTCTCCTCCCCACCTCACGGCTGTCCTGTTGACTTGTACCAGACTGTGGCCCTTCTCCTCCCCACCTCACGGCTGTCCTGTTGACTTGTTCCAGACTGTGGCCCTTCTCCTCTTCACCTCACGGCTGTCCTGTTGACTTGTTCCAGACTGTGGCCCTTCTCCTCCCACCTCACGGCTGTCCTGTTGACTTGTACCAGACTGTGGCCCTTCTCCTCCCCACCTCACGGCTGTCCTGTTGACTTGTACCAGACTGTGGCCCTTCTCCTCCCCACCTCACGGCTGTCCTGTTGACTTGTACCAGACTGTGGCACTTCTCCTCCCCACCTCACGGCTGTCCTGTTGACTTGTACCAGACTGTGGCCCTTCTCCTCCCCACCTCACGGCTGTCCTGTTGACTTGTACCAGACTGTGGCCCTTCTCCTCCCCACCTCACGGCTGTCCTGTTGACTTGTACCAGACTGTGGCACTTCTCCTCCCCACCTCACGGCTGTCCTGTTGACTTGTACCAGACTGTGGCCCTTCTCCTCCCCACTTCACGGCTGTCCTGTTGACTTGTTCCAGACTGTGGCCCTTCTCCTCTTCACCTCACGGCTGTCCTGTTGACTTGTTCCAGACTGTGGCCCTTCTCCTCCCCACCTCACGGCTGTCCTGTTGACTTGTACCAGACTGTGGCCCTTCTCCTCCCTACCTCACGGCTGTCCTGTTGACTTGTTCCAGACTGTGGCCCTTCTCCTCCTCACCTCACGGCTGTCCTGTTGACTTGTACCAGACTGTGGCCCTTCTCCTCCCCACCTCACGGCTGTCCTGTTGACTTGTTCCAGACTGTGGCCCTTCTCCTCCCCACCTCACGGCTGTCCTGTTGACTTGTACCAGACTGTGGCCCTTCTCCTCCTCACCTCACGGCTGTCCTGTTGACTTGTACCAGACTGTGGCCCTTCTCCTCCCCACCTCACGGCTGTCCTGTTGACTTGTACCAGACTGTGGCCCTTCTCCTCCCCACCTCACGGCTGTCCTGTTGACTTGTACCAGACTGTGGCTGACAGACATTTTGACAGAATGTAAACGTTCTACATTCCCTCTCTCAAACAGTGACAAGAATAAGGATATTTTATATTTTCAAGTTCAGAAGTCAGAACCCATGACCTGCTATGTAAAACAGACAGAAGAATGCACAATGGTCAATGCTATCTGGGATCCTTGGGACAACCCTAACCTTAACCCCTAACCTTAACCCTTTTAAATGTCAACTTCAACGGGCTAGGGACGTCCCAATGATGTATCTCTACCTGGAAATACATGATCTAAGTGATTGATAGTTGGTATTCAGCAATCATAAAGCCTTATTTACTTTAATGAACTACTAAAATAGTGATTTTGTCAGACAGCATAGACAGCAGCTCTACACTTTATTGACTGACTGATCCATTCATTCTTCCATCCCTCTTCAGCCTTCCTCTCCTCTGAAGACCCAGTGAGGGTGGAGCTCAGTCAGAGAGCTGTTGAGGGACTGGTTAGGAAGAACACTTCTACAGCCAGAGAGTTGAGAGGTCACACATGGTTTAGATGATAAATATGTATGTCCCCTTAGCGGTTCATCACGTCAGCAAAAGGTAATATGTTCCATCATCCATGTTTATTTACATTAGTGCAAATTGTCCACAGATATTGGTGTAATTTCTCCCCCTTTTGGCTGTATGAAAGTTAATTTCCCCTCAGGCACATTCATTTGTTCTTTGATATTAGATGTAGATGCTCAATATCCATTACTTCGAGTGTTTTATATAATATGATTAAATGTGTTTCTTTCTGTGTTGCAGGGGCAGTCAAGAAATGGAACGGCAAGGCCATAGAACATGACATAAGCAGAGCTGTGGGAGACTACCTCAAGCCCCTGGTAGAGCCGGGGGGGGGGTGTTTACCACTCCTTCAGCAGGCTGGAAAAGTGGGATTGATCTGTTTTTCATACTAAGATGGACCAAGAGTCTGTTGATTGGTCGGTCATTGGGTTAATTTGTTTTACAATATGTTGAAATCAAATGAGGCTTTATTTATACAGCACATTTTAGACATGGATGCAACACACTGGCTTCACATTAAAAAACTATGAAAATAAACAGAATATTTATTAGTACATTAGTATATTTAGTACACAACATAAGAGGATAAAAAACAGAAAGACTAATGAGCATTCTAAGGAAATTCCATTGATTCAAATATTAATTGGACGCAATATCTAACCCAAAATATAAGCAGTTTTTTTAGGAGGGGCACTGAAAGTTGACTAGTAACAACAACTGGGACATAAGACACCCACCATGAGACACACAAAATCTGCCCAAGAAGAGGAAAACAAAAGAAAAACCCAAAACAAACTTAAAGACAGGAAGCAAACCAAAAAAGTGGAGCAACTCAAGGTGTTGACTCTCCACATCTATCAAGACAACTGGAGCACTGGGCCAGACACTCTTAAATAGAACCTGGACCAGCTCAGGTGAAACACCTTCCCACTAACGAGATGGACAAGCCAGCACAGGTGTTACACATACTGACTAACGGGGTGACACCAATCGATGTGCCAAAGACACATTTCAGTTGAACAACTGACTAGAAAACAACTTCCATTTCACATAATCAACTACAATGCTTCACCTTCTACAATATAAACATGGTGTCTACTGGCTGTCAACAATTAAAACAAGAAAAAAACATGTATTTCTAAATAATAATATACAATGGTATAATTTTTTCTCCTTTTCCTTTCTATAGAATCCTAAAACTCACTAGCTTCTAGAACTCTCGTCCACTTGGAATGAGCGCAAACAAAACTCAAATCAAATTGTATTAGTCACATTCGCTGAATACATGTGTAGACCTAACAGTGAAATGCTTACTTACGAGCCCAACCGACAGTGCAGTTGAAAAAAAAATACAGATAAGAATAAGAGATAAAACTCATCTCCAAACGGAAAAACGTGTCAAAATAAATTGTGATCCATGGTAACACACTGGTTAAATGCACAACACAAATATTTTGACTGCCCATCCTTGAAACAATCAGCTACCAAGTTGTCGTTACCACATGCTCTAGTACATTTGGGTTGGCACATCTGAGAATGAATCCTGATATTCTAAAAGCAGGGCAACAATGTCAATATAATTGTACCCAAAAATAGTCAGTTGGTTACAATATGATTACTAAATGTTACATGAAATGTAAATATTAAATATTTGGTTGCATAGTCTTATTTTCAAAGTATTTTCAATTACATTTTGCTAGGTGGGATAGCCCAATGTTAAAACACAGTTTGTACACAGTTTAATCAATAACCAATATGCAGAAACAGTTTGTGATATATTAAAACATAAACATAAAATTGGCAGTATACACAAACATCTGCCACAATAATCACATTACTTGTATTTTTTAAAACAAGCACCTTATAAACTGCACGAGCACCAGAAACGCTGTTGTTTTGACAAGCGGCAATAAATCACTGATATCGATTAGGGGGGTAATCAGGTTGTACGTGCTGTTGAAACTAACACAACTAAACAAAACACATGGAAATGGGAGATATCTTTTACCTCACTGGTTAGAGGACAACCCGCAGAAGACAGTCTGCTACATTTTGGAGTGATGCATTTCAATTTAAGGGTCGCTAAACAAAGGAACACAACACTTATTTGTCATAACTCATCGGTAAAATCATTTGTGCGAGAGGAGGGAGATGAGGTTGCACGTCCTGTTAAAACTAACAGCTCAAAAACCACACGGAATCTGGGAATAATGTGTACATCACTGGTTAGAGGACAATTTGTAGAAAACAGCTCGCTACATTTCGAAGTGTTGCATTTTGATTCAAGTGGGTCACCAATGTGGTAAGTGTAACACAACTCTTTTTGTTAGTCACTTTTTGTTAAATCTCATAAATAGTACTCTTTCAATTCAGAGCCTGGATTTTTCCGTGAGCATCCATATCATGCTGAAATCAATAGAACAGGGGCAAACGTTCAGAGTTCTACATTGTGACATTATTAAAATACTCCTACTACAATGTTAAAACATTCTACATTTTGACATCATTAAAATACTCTTCCTACAATGTCAAAACATTCTACATTGTGACATTAATTCACTGATATCATGAAACAACTCCTTCATGTATGTCTTTTCTGATATTTGATCAGAGATCTTTTATCAGATTATCTCTGGTCACAGCTATGAGATTTCTCTCCTGTGTGTGTTCTCTGGTGCACTGTCAGATCGCTAGATTGACCAAAACTCTTCCCACATTGACCACAGCTATACGATTTCTCTCCTGTGTGTGTTCTCTGGTGCAATGTCAAATGGCCAGATCGAACAAAACTCTTCCCACATTGATCACAGCTATAAGTTTTCTGTCCTTCATGTATGTATTTTCTGATGTTTGATCAGAGGTATTTTATCAGATTATCTCTGGTCACACTGATCACAGCTGAGATTTCTCTCCTGTATGTGTTATATGGTTTGTAGTCTGCTTGCTAGACTTAGTAAAACTCTTCCCACATTGAGCACAGCTATAAGATTTCTCTCCTGTGTGTGTTTTCTCTGGTGTGATATCAGGCTGGTTGACTGAGTAAAACTCTTCCCACATTGATTACAGCTAAAAGGCTTCTCTCCTGTGTGTGTTCTCTGGTGTGTAGTCAGACAGCTAGACTCAGTAAAGCTCTTCCCACATTGAGCACAGCTATAAGATTTCTCTCCTGTGTGTGTTCTACGGTGTGATGTCAGGCTGGTTGAACGAGTAAAACTCTTCCCACATTGAGCACAGCTATAAGGTTTCTCTCCTGTGTGTGTTCTACGGTGTGATTTCAGGCTGGTTGACTGAGTAAACCTCTTCCCACATTGATTACAGCTAAAAGGCTTCTCTCCTGTGTGTGTTCTCTGGTGTCTAGTCAGACAGCTAGACTCAGTAAAGCTCTTCCCACATTGAGCACAGCTATAAGATTTCTCTACTGTGTGTGTTCTCCGGTGTTTAGTCAGACTGTTAGATGTAACAAATCTCTTCCCACATTCATCACAGCTATAAGATTTCTCTCCTGTGTGTGTTCTACGGTGTGATGTCAGGCTGGATGAACGAGTAAAACTCTTCCCACATTGAGCACAGCTATAAGGTTTCTCTCCTGTGTGTGTTCTGCGGTGTGATTTCAGGCTGGTTGACTGAGTAAACCTCTTCCCACATTGATTACAGCTAAAAGGCTTCTCTCCTGTGTGTGTTCTCTGGTGTCTAGTCAGACAGCTAGACTCAGTAAAGCTCTTCCCACATTGAGCACAGCTATAAGATTTCTCTACTGTGTGTGTTCTCCGGTGTTTAGTCAGACTGTTAGATGTAACAAATCTCTTCCCACATTCATCACAGCTATAAGATTTCTCTCCTGTGTGTGTTCTACGGTGTGATGTCAGGCTGGATGAACGAGTAAAACTCTTCCCACATTGAGCACAGCTATAAGGTTTCTCTCCTGTGTGTGTTCTGCGGTGTGATTTCAGGCTGGTTGACTGAGTAAACCTCTTCCCACATTGATTACAGCTAAAAGGCTTCTCTCCTGTGTGTGTTCTCTGGTGTCTAGTCAGACAGCTAGACTCAGTAAAGCTCTTCCCACATTGAGCACAGCTATAAGATTTCTCTCCTGTGTGTGTTCTCCGGTGTTTAGTCAGACTGTTAGATGTAACAAATCTCTTCCCACATTCATCACAGCTATAAGATTTCTCTCCTGTGTGTGTTCTACGGTGTGATGTCAGGCTGGATGAATGAGTAAAACTCTTCCCACATTGAGCACAGCTATAAGGTTTCTCTCCTGTGTGTGTTCTACGGTGTGATTTCAGGCTGGTTGACTGAGTAAACCTCTTCCCACATTGATTACAGCTAAAAGGCTTCTCTCCTGTGTGTGTTCTCTGGTGTCTAGTCAGACAGCTAGACTCAGTAAAGCTCTTCCCACATTGAGCACAGCTATAAGATTTCTCTCTTGTGTGTGTTCTCCGGTGTTTAGTCAGACTGCTAGATGTAACATAACTCTTCCCACATTCATCACAGCTATAAGGTTTCTCTCCTGTGTGTGTTCTCTGGTGTGATATCAGGCTGGCTGATTGAGTAAAACTCTTTCCACATTGAGTACAGCTAAAAGACTTCTCTCCTGTGTGGATTCTCTGATGAATTTTAATGCCCGTTGATGAGGTGAATCTCTTCCCACAGTCAGAGCAGCAGTGAGTTCTCTTCCCTGTGGGTCTCTGCTGGTATTTCTTGAGGTGTTCTAATGTGGAGAGACTCTTCTCTGCCTTGTCAGCATCATGAGGTTGTTGAGGCTCCCTAGAGGATCCACGACAGTCACATCTCTCTCCTGCGTGAATAACAAAGTCAGACAGATGGTTAAAGGCCCACAAAATGAGCAAGAATAGTCATATTTTGTCTTGTTTTCACATTAGTAGTAACATTGATGATTGAGTTATTCAAGTTATTAAGGTTAATTATTAATTCAGGTTAAATATTAATGAGGGTTTGTACACTAAGTGTTTGCCAAATTGGCACAAAACTTCCCCTAACAACAACATAGACCTACTGTAGGACCCCTAACTTCATCTAACATAGACCTACTATAGGACCCATAACTTCACCCAACAACAACATAGATCTACTGTAGGACCCCTAACTTCACCTAACAACAACATAGACCTACTGTAGGACCCATAACAACAACAACAAATTAGACCTACTGTAGGACCCCTAACTTAACCTAACAACATAGACCTACTACGCATATAGAAGTAGGACTAGTCTACCTGGCCTGAGCCCAAATGTAGGCCTATAAATGTGCCAATTTGGGGATGTCTGATAGTATTTCTGATTGTCTTAACGCACCACCACCAATGAGCTGAGGAGCTTCTCAAAGCAAATTTCTCTTCACCTCAAACAGCAAATAAACAAAGTCTAATCAAAATCAATTGCAAATGAGAATAGTTCCTCAAAGTATTTGAAAGACATTTCCAGCTCTCGCCCTTTCGATAACTACCCGGCACAAAAGGGAAAAACGTAATGCGCTGATCCAGTGGAAATGTCGTAAAATACCTGATTACTTCTTATCCCTTTCACAAATAGCCGACAACTGTGTCTGTCTCGAACTCACTGGCGCGGGAAACCGAGAGCCCAGAATTATTTGAAACAATGTTTCAAGTTCGTTGTAGACAGGCCATGTGATTTACAGGATATTTATTTGCAATGTTTTTATTTGTTGGCTTTATGTAGGCAATTTTTTACATAGTTGGCAATGGCAATAAAAGTTACTTTTAGATTTGTATAATTTTCATTTACATTTAGATAGAATGTAGATTAATCACAGACAATGATTTTGAGATACTATTATCAATGAAATTAAACTGCTCCAGTAAAATGTGAATATGAGAATCATAACTGGCACCAGATCAGTAGAAATGGTAAGATAACTTCGCACTCCAAATGTAGGTTGCCTATTACCAGCAACGTCAGAATTTACGAAGGCCAGCAGAAGGAGGTGGTTTGGGAAGAGTTTCTTCTCAACTGGTTAGGCTATATTGATGTAATGGCATGAAAATAAATTGGCTGAATATTATACAATGAATTATCAACAGCTCTAACAATTTGAACCCCACAGGAAATCTACATAGGCAATTCTAGAATATACTATATAGTCTAAAATCCTGGATAAACTATCATTATGACGTCATGGATGAATTCTAGAATATACACTGCTCAAAAAAATAAAGGGAACACTTAAACTACACAATGTAACTCCAAGTCAATTACACTTCTGTGAAATCAAACTGTCCAATTAGGAAGCAACACTGATTGACAATAAATTTCACATGCTGTTGTGCAAATGGAATAGACAAAAGGTGGAAATTATAGGCAATTAGCAAGACACCCCCAAAAAAGGAGTGATTCTGCAGGTGGTGACCACAGACCACTTCTCAGTTCCTATGCTTCCTGGCTGATGTTTTGGTCACTTTTGAATGCTGGCGGTGCTCTCACTCTAGTGGTAGCATGAGACGGAGTCTACAACCCACACAAGTGGCTCAGGTAGTGCAGTTCATCCAGGATGGCACATCAATGCGAGCTGTGGCAAAAAGGTTTGCTGTGTCTGTCAGCGTAGTGTCCAGAGCATGGAGGCGCTACCAGGAGACAGGCCAGTACATCAGGAGACGTGGAGGAGGCCGTAGGAGGGCAACAACCCAGCAGCAGGACCGCTACCTCCGCCTTTGTGCCAGGAGGTGCACTGCCAGAGCCCTGCAAAATGACCTCCAGCAGGCCACAAATGTGCATGTGTCTGCTCAAACGGTCAGAAACAGACTCCATGAGGGTGGTATGAGGGCCCGACGTCCACAGGTGGGGGTTGTGCTTACAGCCCAACACCGTGCAGGACGTTGGGCATTTGCCAGAGAACACCAAGATTGGCAAATTCGCCACTGGCGCACTGTGCTCTTCACAGATGAAAGCAGGTTCACACTGAGCACATGAGCACATGTGACAGACGTGACAGAGTCTGGAGACGCCATGGAGAACGTTCTGCTGCCTGCAACATCCTCCAGCATGACTGGTTTGGCGATGGGTCAGTCATGGTGTGGGGTGGCATTTCTTTGTGGGGCCGCACAGCTCGCCAGAGGTAGCCTGACTGCCAATATGTACCGAGATGAGATCCTCAGACCCCTTGTGAGACCATATGCTGACACATGCACATTTGTGGCCTGCTGGAGGTCATTTTGCAGGGCTCTGGTAGTGCTCCTCCTTGCACAAAGGCGGAGGTAGCGGTCCTGCTGCTGGGTTGTTGCCCTCCTACGGCCTCCTCCACGTCTCCTGATGTACTGGCCTGTCTCCTGGTAGCGCCTCCATGCTCTGGACACTACGCTGACAGACACAGCAAACCTTTTTGCCACAGCTCGCATTGATGTGCCATCCTGGATGAACTGCACTACCTGAGTCACTTGTGTGGGTTATAGACTCCGTCTCATGCTACCACTAGAGTGAGAGCACCGCCAGCATTCAAAAGTGACCAAAACATCAGCCAGGAAGCATAGGAACTGAGAAGTGGTCTGTGGTCACCACCTGCAGAATCACTCCTTTTTTGGGGGTGTCTTGCTAATTGCCTATAATTTCCACCTTTTGTCTATTCCATTTGCACAACAGCATGTGAAATTTATTGTCAATCAGTGTTGCTTCCTAAGTGGACAGTTTGATTTCATAGAAGTGTGATTGACTTGGAGTTACATTGTGTTGTTTAAGTGTTCCCTTTATTTTTTTGAGCAGTGTACTATATAGCCTAGAAACCTGGTTGAACTATAATTATGACATCATGGATGAATTCTAGAATATACTATATATCCTAGAAACCTGGTTATACTATCATTTTGAAATCATGGATGAATTCTAGAATATACTATATAGCCTAGAAACCTGGTTAAACTATCATTATGACATCATGGATGAATTCTAGAATATACTATATAGCCTCGAAATCTGGTTAAACTATAATTTTGACCTCATGGATGGCCAGTCCTTGTATTCATAGTGTAGTGAATTCAGGGGGTTACCCTGAGCTGAACTCAAACCTGGGTCCAGCGACTGTCAAGCCAACACCTTATAACTGTTACACCAAGATGTCTGAACTTCTTGACGAGGTCGCTAGGTGTTGGATTACGGTTGATACAATAGCTTTCTCTATGAATTTGGGAGTGGTTACATTTCTCCAGCCCCCATCCCTCAGCTGTTTACCAAACCAAGTCTATGGGCAGCCATTTTGTTGCTGTTTAAATACTAGGTGTCCCCTTTAAAAAAGCCACACAACAATCAATCAACTAATAACAAAGCTGTAAGTCCACCACTGTTTTGCTAATAAGACGATGGATGGTGCTGGAGAAATGTAACTACTTTCAAATTCATAGACATACCTATGGATGCAAGGACTGACCATCCATGATATCAACATTATAGTTTTAACCATGTTGATGCTATACAGTGTTGATTTACATTGTTTCTAAACATTGGAGTAAAAAAGCTTATTTGGGGTTCTGATGGGGTACAACAGTTGAACTAAGCTCATGAGGCATGTGTTATGTTCTTCAAGAAACAATGGCTATAAATAAATAATAAAAAAATCAAAATATGGATGTAGTAATTGCAGATTTCCCCTTTAACACCACACATCATTCCAGTTCTCTGCTGCCAGTAACTGGAACAAATTTCAAAAATCGCTGAAGCTGGAGACTTATTTCCCTCACCAACTTTAAACATCAGCTATCTGAGCAGCTAACCGATCGCTGCAGCTGTACATAGTCCATCTGTAAATAGCCCACCCAATCAACCTACCTCATCCCCATACTGTTTTTATTTTATTTACTTTTCTGCTCTTTTGCACCCCAGTATCTCTACTTGCACATCATCATCTGCTCATTTATCACTCCAGTGTTAATCTGCTAAATTGTAATTCTTCGTTACTATGGCCTATTTATTGCCTACCTCCTCATGCCTTTTGCACACACTATATATATACACTTTCTTTTTTTCTACTGTGTCATTGACTTGTTTATTGTGTTATTGGCTTTTTTATTGTTTATTCCATGTGTAACTCTGTGTTGTTGTCTGTGTCACACATCTTGGCCAGGTCGCAGTTGTAAATGAGATCTTGTTCTCAACTAGCCTGCCTGGTTAAATAAAGGTGACATAAAAAAAATAAAACATCAGTTCAACAACTGCAGAGTTTGTGCCTCTGTTTTTAAGGCAGTACTTACTTGTGTTAACCAGGGCCCGTTCATCGTTAGAACCATTGGATGCCTTAAGATGCGTTTGGGAAACCGAGCCCAGAAATCCAGTTTCCTCCTCTTCTTCCTCCTCCTTTTTCGATGTGACAGTCATCTCCCCATCCTCTTCCTGGTCTTTTACTGTAACATCCTCTTTCAATCTGAACGCGTCTTCTTTCACTGTAACGTCTTTATCTTCTTTTTTCACTGTAACAACCTCACCATCTACTTCTTGTTTTACTGTGATAGCCTCCTCTTCCTTCTCCTCTTTGACGAGAGCTTCTTTCTCCGTCCAGCAGACCTCCTCTTCATTAACAAGAGAGTAGCTTAGTGACCTCATGGTTGGAGATGTTAGCTAGCTAGGCTAATGCTAACTTAACCAGCCCACTACATGAATAATAAAAACAAAACCGTAAATATGAAATTAAAAGGGATAACTAACTAGACGACAGAAGTGGGTTTAAAATACAGTGGCTAATATACACTTAAGCGTCTAAAAAGCTTTATTGGTTCGTCTATTTTGTCTAGCAAGCTACCGAGGTGGCTGAATAACTGTTGCTGCTGTTGAAAGAAGCGACCCGTCCACTAGATTATACGTCACACTAGCAGCATTGCCTTAAAGTCGCAGACCGCCATTTGCTGACTGGAGTGGGCAACGCAGTTGAGTAAAATGTAAATTTAATTTTCAGACAAAAAGTTAAAGGGTAGGAATCAGGGACGTAGCTAGTCCTAAAATATTAATTAGCCCCCCCTGAATAAATCATTGTCAGTCAACATATTTTTTCTGTGATTTCTTATTTTCGTCAACCGTTCCATCGCATCTTAAACTTCTTAACGTGCCGGCATTAGGGCCGGGGGGGCTGCTGCTGCGCTAGTGACTGTTAGACTTTCTTCAGCAAAGATGGCGGACAGAAATACTAGGAGAGGGGTACACCTACACAGAACTGAACTGGATCAAATATGGCGGACAGAAATACCAGGACAGAGTGGTACATCTACACAGAACTGAACTGGATCAAAGATGGCGGACAGAAATACTAGGAGAGAGGGGTAACCCCTACACAGAACTGAACTGGATCAAAGATGGCGGACAGAAATACTTGGAGAGAGTGGTACACCTACACAGAACTGAACTGGATCAAAGATGGCGGACAGAAATGCTAGGATGGAAGCAAATGTAAGGGATTATAACGTCATAACGAATCGTGCAAAAACATGTACAGTTGACAGGAATGTTATTTAGTGTAGAAACAAACGATTTTTAGCATAAAGTTAATTTACAAAAATCGTGATTTAGCCAGCTAGCTGACTAGCTAACATCAGCTAGCTGGCTAGCTTTATGTCTGTTGTGACATGAGTATAAAATTGTACTTCTGGTTGTTTTTAGGGACTCCTGAAACAACCAGAAAACCAGGCGGTCGTTTTGTGAAACAGTGGATGTATAGAATCTAACTAGCAAGAATGTTCTTGCTTATTGTGCAGTGGATGATTAAAATACCTGTATGCCTATGGATGTGTAGCTAGCTATCTAGCCGATCTGTGTATGGACCCAAACGTTTGGTATACATATTAGTTCAGAACCTAGCTATGAACCTCAGCTATCATAGCCAGTTGTATCAACTTCAAAACAGCCTGAATGAAATTAAAACATCTCTAGGATAGGGGGCAGCATTTTCACGTTTGGATGAAAAGCATACCCAAATTCAACTGCCAGCTACTCATCCCCAGAAGATAAGATATGCATATTATTAGTAGATTTGGATAGAAAACACTCGGAAGTTTCTAAAACTGTTTGAATCATGTCTGTGAGTATAACATAACTTATTTAGCAGGCGAAACCCCGAGGACAAACCATTCAGATTTTCTTTTTTGAGGTCACTCTCTTTTTAATGGGGTTTCATTGGGAATCCAGATTTCTAATTGACCTTCTTGCAGTTCCTACCGCTTCCACTGGATGTCAACAGTCTTTAGAAATTGGTTGAGGTTTTTTCCTTTGTGTAATGAAGAAGTACGGCCATCCAGAACGAGGGTAACTTGAAGTGTACTGTTAGATAGAGGCACGTGACCAGAAAGCTAGCTACAGTTTGTTTTAATCCTGTATTGAACACAAATCATCCCGTCTTCAATTTTATCGATTATTTACGTTAAAAAATACCTAAAGTTGTATTACAAAAGTAGTTTGAAATGTTTTGGCAAAGTTTACAGGTAACTTTTGAGATATTTTGTAGTCACGTTGCAGAAGTTGGAACCAGTGTTTTTCTGGATCAAACGCGCCAAATAAATGGACATTTTGGATATATATCGACGGAACTCATCGAACAAAAGGACCATTTGTGATGTTTATAGGACATATTGGAGTGCCAACAACAGAAGCTCGTCAAAGGTAAGGCATGAATTATATTTTTATTTCTGCGTTTCGTGTCGCGCCTGCAGGGTTGAAATATGCTTCTCTCTCTTTGTTTACTATGGTGCTATCCTCAGATAATAGCATCGTTTGCTTTTGCCCGAAAAGTCCATTTGAAATCTGACATGTTGGCTGGATTCACAAGTGTAGCGTTAATTTGGTGTATTGCATGTGTGATTTCATGAAAGTTTGATTTTTATAGTAATTTATTTGAATTTGTCTCTCTGCATTTTTAGCATCCCACATATCCCAGAGAAGTTAATGAAGCCTATGGATTGAGTAGAATATATTATCATGTTGTGCCAAGGATGCAAGTCGTATATACATGTATTTATTACCATGCATGAGATCCCCACATTGTAGCCTGTACATTTAATATATTCACTGATCATGTACTCTACCTTGGCAAATAAAGGTGCAGTTTAGGTATGAATGTCTTTGAGATTATTTTTCAGTCATATCCAATACCAGGAATATCAAATTCCAGTCTTTGAATGACTGTGTCTGCATGTATGTATTAGAATTATACACTTCAACAGTGTTTACCAATCTTGGTCCTGAGACATCAATGGTTACACATTGTAACTAATAGACTAGAAACAGGATTTAACTAGTTAATTCATATATACAGAAATATAATGTTAAAAAACAGTACACTACACTTCCTATGCATCATGTAAATACTCTAACACCGGTTCATCTCAATATCTAATGCCCTTCATCTGCATTGATCTGATAAACACAGGATAGGTGTAGTATTTCATCAAATTACACTTAATTTCAACCAATAGAGAATGTGAAACGCTTTATTGAAAAGCTCATTATTCAAGTGTGATAAATACAAGTTTCAATCTGTACTTCAATGCATATCTGTTGTGCATTATAAAAACAGAGGAAGAAAGAGGTGGCGGGAGAGGTGTAAAAGACAGAAAGGGAAAGAGGTAAGCACGTAGGAGCAGGGAAGGCAACACATGATTAATGAATCACAGTGCTACATAAATATTCTCTCAGTTCATCACAATTACATAATAGTGTCTCACGCCGGCCCAAAGGTTATCTTAAAAGCGGGTGAGGTGGTGATGATGGGACTGGGGGTTGGCATCCTCCCACATCAAAACATATCTGCAGACGAGAGACAGATGGAGAGAGAGAGCATGTTTAAGCCTTGTGGTTTTATTTTTTATTCTGACATTGTTAGTCATCAATCAGGAGGTGAAATGCAAAACTGACCTTGGATCATTAACTCTGGGACTACTGCATCTCTGTCTGTATTTCAATGTAAAGCATCTCTTTATTAATACTTCCTGTATAATATAAACTGACCTTGGATCATTAACTCTGGGACTACTGCATATATCTGTATTTCAATGTAAAGCATCTCTTTAATAATACTTCCTGTATAATATAAACTGACCTGGGATCATTAACTCTGAGACTACTGCATCTCTATCTGTATTTCAATGTAAAGCTTCTCTTTAATAATACTTCCTGTATAATATAAACTGATCTTGGATCATTAACTCTGGGACTACTGCATCTCTATCTGTATTTCAATGTAAAGCATCTCTTTAATAATACTCCCATTTGACCTGACCAAGTTACCCCTCACCTCTGATCATGCTGTGCCCTCTATGTAGCCAGTTCAGATGCAGGAGGGGTTCAGACACAGCTGATATAACCTAAAGGATTTAGGGAAAAGAGGAGGGATGAAGTGAAGGAGAAAGAATGTTATTGAGAAAATAAGGTAGTTAAAGTGACAGTGTTCAACAGGAATCTGTGTGTGGCCTCACCTGGTGTCCACACCACACTAAGTGGCTGCAGAGTACTTTATGCTGAAAAACATGAACGGACCCATGAGGACAAACAATATAGCGTAGTTATAGAAATAAATAAGTGTCTTACTATTCTCAATGGTTGGTCTTCTTGCCTATTCTTTGAAGGTGGAAGGAGCCACAGTTATACACCTGAGCCTGCTTACTGCACAACACAATCCATCAATCAGATTGATACATGAGTGTGTAGGTGTGGGTAATAGGGTGACTAATTGTTCCACATTTTTTCAATATGGGGGATTTAAAACAGCCTGTTTTGTTTTTGTACAGACATCACACCCTTACCTAAACAGCACCCTCACCTGAGAAGTAGAAACCAAAGGGAGAGAAATTGAATTGAATAACTGCAGTTGACATAGCTAAGTAAATGGAAGAATACTCTTATTGCAATGTGAATGGGCTCTTATTAAAAGAGCCTTTGGTTGTGCATAGTGTAGTCTATGGTGTTGCCAGGGAACAGCACCCTCTTTGAAGAAGTAGGAGGTGAAGATCTCCTGTACACGGATTGTCTCTTGCTGCGTTGTTGGACCCCATCCTTGAAACATCCTGCAGAGCAGCAGACTCCTCCTCTGGGACACGGCGGCGAGCTGCAGATCCCCTCCTGGTCCTCAAGTCCATCCTCATGAAGTTACGCAGGACACAGGTAGCCTTCACACACCTGAATTCCTCCAGGAGGCAGTCCCAGATGACCCTGGTCACCCAACCTTGCAGTGCCCTACACGTTAACTGTAGACAATCGTTTTGAAGGAATCTCAAGTTACAAGGTATCTGTAGGAATATGGAAGACAATGTAATTATTAGACTTTTACATCACCAGGTCATTGTGGATTACTAAAGTATAATATCCCTGATAACAAATCATGATAACATTGGATTGATAGATGCATGGGCACACATATGTACATGTGTAGCATGTGACAATACCAGGATCATATCAAGGATAGCATCACAAATGAATACATAAATACCACTTCAAGCTTGATGATGAGTTGATCATTTGAATCAGCTGTTCAGTGCTGAGGCAAAAAACAACTATGTTCCTCTCTTTGAGTCCCCAGGACTGAGAACCACTGCTCTTCATTGGGACCTATTCATATGTAGACTGGCTTTCATAGCGCTCTTTATTTGAGGACAGAAAACCTCATAAGAAACACACTTCATTACAGTCAAATTACACCACACTGAATATTATGTTACTATTATCTCCATCCTCACTTCTAGGGACTGGAACTACACAAAAGTACCTGCCCTATCCAGAATAGCCTCCTCTCTCACTGACAGTTGGGGCTGCTATCCTTTCAGCCTCCATGGCTGTTAGCTAGCTACCTACAAATTCATTTGGAGTTTGTTTTTTACAGTGATAAATACATCAAGATAGCTAGCTAATATGAAGTTAGGTAGCTGATGATATTTAATTCACTTAGCTAGCTATCTATACAGAATGTGAAGTTGGCAGCTCATTTGAGTTAGCCTGCACTGTAATTGGCTAATAATACATTGTTTTTTTTAAAACATTTATTTCATTTTCAGTCTATTTACTTACTTACTTGAATAGGTTCTCCCAGCCATGTGGACAATTGGAAACAGGGCAGCAAAGTTTGTCACCAGAGCGTTTTCGAGGATATTACTATTGAACTATGTACCCATTAAATAACCAGACCTTCATACAAACTTGCTCTGCTGAATTCTTGACTGAGTCACAATGGGCGGCCTAAGCGGCATCTAGTCCATCTGCTGACTGGACGCAGTTGAGTAAAATGTATATTTTATTTTCAGACAACAAGTTAAAGTGTAGGAAGCATGAGTTTTTACTCACCAGTGTAACAACACAGTGTGGCTAAAGACTTAGTAACTTAGTTGTAGCCACGATTTGGTTACCTATAAGTACAAACATTTCTGTTTCTGTTGTAAATTAAATTTTATAAATTTAAATTTTAAATGTTTTCTTTACTCAAGTATGACAATTGGGTACTTTTTCCATCACTGTATTTATATAACGATTCCTTGCGTCAAGCAGCCATTCCTCTGGGTAACCCTGCTGTCTAAAACTCTCATCCAGCCATTCCTCTGGGTAACCCCGCTGTCTGAAACTCTCATCCAGCCATTCCTCTGGGTAACCCTGCTGTCTGAAACGCTCATCCAGCCATTCCTCTGGGTAACCCCGCTGTCTGAAACGCTCCTCCAGCCATTCCTCTGGGTAACCCCGCTGTCTGAAACTCTCATCCAGCCATTCCTCTGGGTAACCCTGCTGTCTGAAACACTCATCCAGCCATTCCTCTGGGTAACCCCGCTGTCTGAAACACTCATCCAGCCATTCCTCTGGGTAACCCCGCTGTCTGAAACGCTCATCCAGCCATTCCTCTGGGTAACCCCGCTGTCTGAAACTCTCATCCAGCCATTCCTCTGGGTAACCCCGCTGTCTGAAACACTCATCCAGTCATTCCTCTAGGTAACCCCGCTGTCTGAAACGCTCATCCAGCCATTCCTCTGGGTAACCCCTCTGCCTGAAACTCTCATCCAGACAGTCGGCTTGTTTGTCATAGTCACTCTGTGTACTACAAATCCTGTGTATGCAACTTTATTGGCTGATGGGGAGGCTCTTTTTTAGGGGTGTGGGTTGGAAGCTGTCTCCGTGTAACAGGGAATTCCTGTCCGTCGGCTTCCTGTATAGGTCTGTGCTAAAGCCACTCTTCTCCCTCTAAATCAAAATGTCCAGATAACTTGTTTCATGTGCATCAAAGGTGAGGGTGAATTTCAGATGTTCACTGCTTGTATTGATGAAGGAGTGGAATCGATGAAGTTCCTCTGCTGTGACCTGGAATAGAAGGAACACGTCATCAATGAAGCCTTTTTCAGAGCCTGATGAGGTGCTAGAATGGATTGTTAGGGCTGACAATCACGTTCTTCTCTAACAACCCCACATACAGATTGGCATAATTAGATGCAATTTTTTAAACTACAATGACCATAATGCACTGCGTGTCTACTTGTCTTGCCTGTTTATTTTACACCTGCTATGTAAGAGACAGAAGAATGCACGATGGTCAATGCTATCCGGGATCCTTGGGACATCCCTACTCTAAACCCTAACCCCTACCTTAAAACATCTTGTCAATAGGGGGAGCTGTTAGCACTATTTTTTTCTTGATGTTTCCAAATTAAACTGCCTCGTACTCAATTCTTGCTCGTACAATATGCATATTATTATTACTATTGGATAGAAAACACTCTCTAGTTTCTAAAACCGTTTGAATTATGTCTGTAAGTGAATCAGAACTGGACTTAGAGCAATTTCCCTATGTGGAGTTGAGAATGCAGATTTTTCCAAACCTGTTCCCAGACCTGTGTATAACTTTGCCTGTCTTCTATTGGTTGAGATGCACTGCATACGCCTTCCCCTGGGTGTCAGCGAATAGAGGGCCTTGAAATGGAGTCTCTACGCAGTTCAGGAAGTCTATAAATTGATTGGAATCGATGTGTCCTTCCTTTTGATTCTCTGCGCTGACGCACCGAGGACCTTGGAATGTCGTTTTAGAAGCTCCCGTTTTAGCTTCTAGTTATATCCGGCTCTGTTTTTATTCGATATAGGCTTTAAAGACATCATAATCTTGTTATTTTGAACCAAATTATATCAGTTTATGTCAGTATATTGCGATTTTCAGGTATTTATTTTCTTGGCGCTGTAGGAAGTTGGGTAGCTCTCTCTCTCAAGCTAATGTTTACTGCTAATTGCAACGTGGAAGACGACATAATACAACCTAGCAACGGTTCTTTTGGACAAAGGACACCTATCCCAAGATTCTGATGGGAGTTCATCGAAAAGTAAGAACTATTTATGCTGATAATTCGTTGCTCTGTTGAAAAAAGTAAAATGCATAAGACGCCATTTCTTGCAGTGTAGCCTTGCGTTATCGCACCCTGTATTGCGCAGTAACGTTAATTTTAAAAATGTAATTCAGCAATTGCATTAAGAACTAATTTGTCTTTCAATTGCTGTCCAACCTGTATTTTTTTAGTCAAGTTTATGAATAGTTTTCGATAAGAATAGGTGCCTTTCCAAGATGGCGCCGGACAGATTGCGTGACTATTTGGACACTATTCATATTGTATAAGTACGATTTGTGCCGCTAAATATGCACATTTTCGAACAAACTCTATATTCCTTGTGTAATATGATGTTACAGGACTGTCATCTGAAGAATTCTGAGAAGGTTAGTGAATAAATTAATATATTTTGGTGGTTTATACGTTATCGCTCTTTTTGCCTTGAATCAATGCAGTTGTGATGTTTGCTATTGTGGTAAGCTACTATAACGCTATATTGTGTTTTCGCTGTAAAACACTAAGAAAATCTGAAATATTGGCTAGATTCATAAGATCTGTGTCTTTCATCTGCTGTACGCTGTGTATTTTTAAGAAATGTTTTATGATGAGTAATTAGCTAATACACGATGGTCTCTGTAGTTATTCTAGTCACTTAGGGGAGAGTTGGGATGGTGGCTGCAATGGTAAACTATGATTTATACCTGAAATATGCACATTTTTCTAACAAAACATATGCTATACAATAAATATGTTATCAGACTGTCATCTGATGAGGTTGTTTCTTGGTTAGTGGCTATTTATATCTTTATTTGGTCGAATTTATGATAGCTACTGATGGAGTAAAAAAATGGTGGAGTAAGAAAAGTGTTGTCTTTTGCTAACGTGGTTAGCTAATAGATTTACATATTGTGTCTTCCCTGTAAAACATTTTAAAAATCAGAAATGATGGCTTGATTACCAAGATGTGTATCTTTCATCTGGTGTCTTGGACTTGTGATTTAATGATATTTAGATGCTACTATTTACTTGTGACGCTATGCTAGCCTATGCTAGTCAGCTTTTTTACTGGTGGGGGTGCTCCCGGACCCGGGTTTCTGAGGAAGTAGAGGTTAACCATTTTAAATGTCAATTTCAATGGGCTAGGGACGTCCCAAGGATGTATCTCTACCTGAAAATACATGATCTAAGTGATTGATCGTTGGTATTCAGCAGTCATAAAGCCTTATTTACTTTAATGAACTACTTAAATAGTGATTTTGTCAGACAGCATAGACAGCAGCTCTACACTTTATTGACTGACTGATCCATTCATCCTTCCATCCCTCCTCAGCCTTCCTCTTCTCTGAAGACCCAGTGAGGGTGGAGCTCAGTCAGAGAGCTGTTGAGGGACTGGTTAGGAAGACCACTTCTACAGCCAGAGAGGTGAGAGGTCACACATGGTTTAGATGGTAAATATTTATGTCCCCTTAGTGGTTCATCACGTCAGCAAAAGGGAATACGTTCCATCATCCATGTTTATTTACATTAGTGCAAATTGTCCACTGATATTGGTGTAATTTCTCACCCCTTTTGGCTGTATAAAAGTTAATTTCCCCTCAGGCACACACATTTGTTCTTTGTTATTACCCGGCCACTGCCTGTTCAGCCCGCTATCATCCAGAAGGCGAGGTCAGTACAGGTGCATCAAAGCTGGGACCGAGAGACAGAAGCTGTTTTTCAATCTCAAGGCCATCGGACTGTTAAATATCCATCACTAACACAGAGAGGCTGCTGCCTACATACACAGACTTGAAATCATTGGCCACTTTAAGGAATGCAACACTAGTCACTTTAATCATGTTTACATATCTGGCATTACTCATCTCATATGTATATACTGTATTCTATCATATTCTACTGTATCTTAGTCCATGTATTACTCATCTCATATGTATATACTGTATTCTATCCTATTCTACTGTATCTTAGTCTATGCCGCTCTGACATCACTCATCCAAATATTTATATATTCTTAATTCCATTCCTTTAGATTGCGTGATTGTTAGATATTACTGGACTGTTGGAGCTAGAAACACAAGCATTTTGCTACACCCACAATAACATCTGCTAAACAAGTGTATTTGACAAATAAAATGTGATTTGATGTATAGAGGTCTGGTGTTGGAGATCATTCCACACTTTGTGGATCTCCTGCATGTATTTTCTGATGTTTAATCAGACCACTTGAATGAGAGTATCTCCTCCCACATTGCTTACAGCTATATGACTGCTCTCCTGTGTGTGTTCTCTGGTGTGATACCAGGTTGTTTGACTTAGTAAAACTCTTGCCACACTGATCACAACTATAAGGTTTCTCTCCTGTGTGTACTCGCTGGTGTATTTTAAGTTTTGATGAAGATTTGCAATGTTTCCCGCAGTCAGAGCAGCAGATAGATTTCTTCCCTGTGGGTTTCTGCTGGTGTTTCTTGAGGAGTTCTGATCTGGAGAGACTCTTCTCTGCCTCGTCAGCATCATGATTTTGTTGAGACTCCCCAGAGGATCCACGATAGTCCCGTCTCTCTCCTGTGTGAATGACAACGTCAGACAGACGGTTAAAGGCCCACAACAGCAGAAATCCACTGTTTATTTGAGGTAAAAGGTGATGCCCAGAGCATACCCATGAAGTTGTACAACAATTGACATCTGTTGAATTATTTGACAATTGTCTTAAGACAGTCAATTGAGCAACAATAATCATATTTTGTCTTGTTTTCACATTAGTAGTAACATGGATGATTGTAGACTAGAAATAAGTTAAAGTTGTTGAAACTCTAAGCAGTGTGCCAGATGACTTTTGGTCTCCAATATAGACCCCTTTCTGTGTTTGTTAAAATTGTGGCATGAGGGCAATTTGGTTGTAGAAACTCCTCCATGCTAATGAGGAAACCCCCTCTAGCACCAGGGAACAGCACCCTCTTTGAAGAAGTAGGAGGTGAAGATCTCCTGTACACGGATTGTCTCTTGCTGCGTTGTTGGACCGCATCCTTGAAACATCCTGCAGAGCAGCAGACTCCTCCTCTGGGACACGGCGGCGAGCTGCAGATCCCCTCCTGGTCCTCAAGTCCATCCTCATGAAGTTACGCAGGACACAGGTAGCCTTCACACACCTGAATTCCTCCAGGAGGCAGTCCCAGATGACCCTGGTCACCCAACCTTGCAGTGCCCTACACGTTAACTGTAGACAATCGTTTTGAAGGAATCTCAAGTTACAAGGTATCTGTAGGAATATGGAAGACAATGTAATTATTAGACTTTTACATCACCAGGTCATTGTGGATTACTAAAGTATAATATCCCTGATAACAAATCATGATAACATTGGATTGATAGATGCATGGGCACACATATGTACATGTGTAGCATGTGACAATACCAGGATCATATCAAGGATAGCATCACAAATGAATACATAAATACCACTTCAAGCTTGATGATGAGTTGATCATTTGAATCAGCTGTTCAGTGCTGAGGCAAAAACAACTATGTTCCTCTCTTTGAGTCCCCAGGACTGAGAACCACTGCTCTTCATTGGGACCTATTCATATGTAGACTGGCTTTCATAGCGCTCTTTATTTGAGGACAGAAAACCTCATAAGAAACACACTTCATTACAGTCAAATTACACCACACTGAATATTATGTTACTATTATCTCCATCCTCACTTCTAGGGACTGGAACTACACAAAAGTACCTGCCCTATCCAGAATAGCCTCCTCTCTCACTGACAGTTGGGGCTGCTATCCTTTCAGCCTCCATGGCTGTTAGCTAGCTACCTACAAATTCATTTGGAGTTTGTTTTTTACAGTGATAAATACATCAAGATAGCTAGCTAATATGAAGTTAGGTAGCTGATGATATTTAATTCACTTAGCTAGCTATCTATACAGAATGTGAAGTTGGCAGCTCATTTGAGTTAGCCTGCACTGTAATTGGCTAATAATACATTGTTTTTTTTAAAACATTTATTTCATTTTCAGTCTATTTACTTACTTACTTGAATAGGTTCTCCCAGCCATGTGGACAATTGGAAACAGGGCAGCAAAGTTTGTCACCAGAGCGTTTTCGAGGATATTACTATTGAACTATGTACCCATTAAATAACCAGACCTTCATACAAACTTGCTCTGCTGAATTCTTGACTGAGTCACAATGGGCGGCCTAAGCGGCATCTAGTCCATCTGCTGACTGGACGCAGTTGAGTAAAATGTATATTTTATTTTCAGACAACAAGTTAAAGTGTAGGAAGCATGAGTTTTTACTCACCAGTGTAACAACACAGTGTGGCTAAAGACTTAGTAACTTAGTTGTAGCCACGATTTGGTTACCTATAAGTACAAACATTTCTGTTTCTGTTGTAAATTAAATTTTATAAATTTAAATTTTAAATGTTTTCTTTACTCAAGTATGACAATTGGGTACTTTTTCCATCACTGTATTTATATAACGATTCCTTGCGTCAAGCAGCCATTCCTCTGGGTAACCCTGCTGTCTAAAACTCTCATCCAGCCATTCCTCTGGGTAACCCCGCTGTCTGAAACTCTCATCCAGCCATTCCTCTGGGTAACCCTGCTGTCTGAAACGCTCATCCAGCCATTCCTCTGGGTAACCCCGCTGTCTGAAACGCTCCTCCAGCCATTCCTCTGGGTAACCCCGCTGTCTGAAACTCTCATCCAGCCATTCCTCTGGGTAACCCTGCTGTCTGAAACACTCATCCAGCCATTCCTCTGGGTAACCCCGCTGTCTGAAACACTCATCCAGCCATTCCTCTGGGTAACCCCGCTGTCTGAAACGCTCATCCAGCCATTCCTCTGGGTAACCCCGCTGTCTGAAACTCTCATCCAGCCATTCCTCTGGGTAACCCCGCTGTCTGAAACACTCATCCAGTCATTCCTCTGGGTAACCCCGCTGTCTGAAACGCTCATCCAGCCATTCCTCTGGGTAACCCCTCTGCCTGAAACTCTCATCCAGACAGTCGGCTTGTTTGTCATAGTCACTCTGTGTACTACAAATCCTGTGTATGCAACTTTATTGGCTGATGGGGAGGCTCTTTTTTAGGGGTGTGGGTTGGAAGCTGTCTCCGTGTAACAGGGAATTCCTGTCCGTCGGCTTCCTGTATAGGTCTGTGCTAAAGCCACTCTTCTCCCTCTAAATCAAAATGTCCAGATAACTTGTTTCATGTGCATCAAAGGTGAGGGTGAATTTCAGATGTTCACTGCTTGTATTGATGAAGGAGTGGAATCGATGAAGTTCCTCTGCTGTGACCTGGAATAGAAGGAACACGTCATCAATGAAGCCTTTTTCAGAGCCTGATGAGGTGCTAGAATGGATTGTTAGGGCTGACAATCACGTTCTTCTCTAACAACCCCACATACAGATTGGCATAATTAGATGCAATTTTTTAAACTACAATGACCATAATGCACTGCGTGTCTACTTGTCTTGCCTGTTTATTTTACACCTGCTATGTAAGAGACAGAAGAATGCACGATGGTCAATGCTATCCGGGATCCTTGGGACATCCCTACTCTAAACCCTAACCCCTACCTTAAAACATCTTGTCAATAGGGGGAGCTGTTAGCACTATTTTTTTCTTGATGTTTCCAAATTAAACTGCCTCGTACTCAATTCTTGCTCGTACAATATGCATATTATTATTACTATTGGATAGAAAACACTCTCTAGTTTCTAAAACCGTTTGAATTATGTCTGTAAGTGAATCAGAACTGGACTTAGAGCAATTTCCCTATGTGGAGTTGAGAATGCAGATTTTTCCAAACCTGTTCCCAGACCTGTGTATAACTTTGCCTGTCTTCTATTGGTTGAGATGCACTGCATACGCCTTCCCCTGGGTGTCAGCGAATAGAGGGCCTTGAAATGGAGTCTCTACGCAGTTCAGGAAGTCTATAAATTGATTGGAATCGATGTGTCCTTCCTTTTGATTCTCTGCGCTGACGCACCGAGGACCTTGGAATGTCGTTTTAGAAGCTCCCGTTTTAGCTTCTAGTTATATCCGGCTCTGTTTTTATTCGATATAGGCTTTAAAGACATCATAATCTTGTTATTTTGAACCAAATTATATCAGTTTATGTCAGTATATTGCGATTTTCAGGTATTTATTTTCTTGGCGCTGTAGGAAGTTGGGTAGCTCTCTCTCTCAAGCTAATGTTTACTGCTAATTGCAACGTGGAAGACGACATAATACAACCTAGCAACGGTTCTTTTGGACAAAGGACACCTATCCCAAGATTCTGATGGGAGTTCATCGAAAAGTAAGAACTATTTATGCTGATAATTCGTTGCTCTGTTGAAAAAAGTAAAATGCATAAGACGCCATTTCTTGCAGTGTAGCCTTGCGTTATCGCACCCTGTATTGCGCAGTAACGTTAATTTTAAAAATGTAATTCAGCAATTGCATTAAGAACTAATTTGTCTTTCAATTGCTGTCCAACCTGTATTTTTTTAGTCAAGTTTATGAATAGTTTTCGATAAGAATAGGTGCCTTTCCAAGATGGCGCCGGACAGATTGCGTGACTATTTGGACACTATTCATATTGTATAAGTACGATTTGTGCCGCTAAATATGCACATTTTCGAACAAACTCTATATTCCTTGTGTAATATGATGTTACAGGACTGTCATCTGAAGAATTCTGAGAAGGTTAGTGAATAAATTAATATATTTTGGTGGTTTATACGTTATCGCTCTTTTTGCCTTGAATCAATGCAGTTGTGATGTTTGCTATTGTGGTAAGCTACTATAACGCTATATTGTGTTTTCGCTGTAAAACACTAAGAAAATCTGAAATATTGGCTAGATTCATAAGATCTGTGTCTTTCATCTGCTGTACGCTGTGTATTTTTAAGAAATGTTTTATGATGAGTAATTAGCTAATACACGATGGTCTCTGTAGTTATTCTAGTCACTTAGGGGAGAGTTGGGATGGTGGCTGCAATGGTAAACTATGATTTATACCTGAAATATGCACATTTTTCTAACAAAACATATGCTATACAATAAATATGTTATCAGACTGTCATCTGATGAGGTTGTTTCTTGGTTAGTGGCTATTTATATCTTTATTTGGTCGAATTTATGATAGCTACTGATGGAGTAAAAAAATGGTGGAGTAAGAAAAGTGTTGTCTTTTGCTAACGTGGTTAGCTAATAGATTTACATATTGTGTCTTCCCTGTAAAACATTTTAAAAATCAGAAATGATGGCTTGATTACCAAGATGTGTATCTTTCATCTGGTGTCTTGGACTTGTGATTTAATGATATTTAGATGCTACTATTTACTTGTGACGCTATGCTAGCCTATGCTAGTCAGCTTTTTTACTGGTGGGGGTGCTCCCGGACCCGGGTTTCTGAGGAAGTAGAGGTTAACCATTTTAAATGTCAATTTCAATGGGCTAGGGACGTCCCAAGGATGTATCTCTACCTGAAAATACATGATCTAAGTGATTGATCGTTGGTATTCAGCAGTCATAAAGCCTTATTTACTTTAATGAACTACTTAAATAGTGATTTTGTCAGACAGCATAGACAGCAGCTCTACACTTTATTGACTGACTGATCCATTCATCCTTCCATCCCTCCTCAGCCTTCCTCTTCTCTGAAGACCCAGTGAGGGTGGAGCTCAGTCAGAGAGCTGTTGAGGGACTGGTTAGGAAGACCACTTCTACAGCCAGAGAGGTGAGAGGTCACACATGGTTTAGATGGTAAATATTTATGTCCCCTTAGTGGTTCATCACGTCAGCAAAAGGGAATACGTTCCATCATCCATGTTTATTTACATTAGTGCAAATTGTCCACTGATATTGGTGTAATTTCTCACCCCTTTTGGCTGTATAAAAGTTAATTTCCCCTCAGGCACACACATTTGTTCTTTGTTATTACCCGGCCACTGCCTGTTCAGCCCGCTATCATCCAGAAGGCGAGGTCAGTACAGGTGCATCAAAGCTGGGACCGAGAGACAGAAGCTGTTTTTCAATCTCAAGGCCATCGGACTGTTAAATATCCATCACTAACACAGAGAGGCTGCTGCCTACATACACAGACTTGAAATCATTGGCCACTTTAAGGAATGCAACACTAGTCACTTTAATCATGTTTACATATCTGGCATTACTCATCTCATATGTATATACTGTATTCTATCATATTCTACTGTATCTTAGTCCATGTATTACTCATCTCATATGTATATACTGTATTCTATCCTATTCTACTGTATCTTAGTCTATGCCGCTCTGACATCACTCATCCAAATATTTATATATTCTTAATTCCATTCCTTTAGATTGCGTGATTGTTAGATATTACTGGACTGTTGGAGCTAGAAACACAAGCATTTTGCTACACCCACAATAACATCTGCTAAACAAGTGTATTTGACAAATAAAATGTGATTTGATGTATAGAGGTCTGGTGTTGGAGATCATTCCACACTTTGTGGATCTCCTGCATGTATTTTCTGATGTTTAATCAGACCACTTGAATGAGAGTATCTCCTCCCACATTGCTTACAGCTATATGACTGCTCTCCTGTGTGTGTTCTCTGGTGTGATACCAGGTTGTTTGACTTAGTAAAACTCTTGCCACACTGATCACAACTATAAGGTTTCTCTCCTGTGTGTACTCGCTGGTGTATTTTAAGTTTTGATGAAGATTTGCAATGTTTCCCGCAGTCAGAGCAGCAGATAGATTTCTTCCCTGTGGGTTTCTGCTGGTGTTTCTTGAGGAGTTCTGATCTGGAGAGACTCTTCTCTGCCTCGTCAGCATCATGATTTTGTTGAGACTCCCCAGAGGATCCACGATAGTCCCGTCTCTCTCCTGTGTGAATGACAACGTCAGACAGACGGTTAAAGGCCCACAACAGCAGAAATCCACTGTTTATTTGAGGTAAAAGGTGATGCCCAGAGCATACCCATGAAGTTGTACAACAATTGACATCTGTTGAATTATTTGACAATTGTCTTAAGACAGTCAATTGAGCAACAATAATCATATTTTGTCTTGTTTTCACATTAGTAGTAACATGGATGATTGTAGACTAGAAATAAGTTAAAGTTGTTGAAACTCTAAGCAGTGTGCCAGATGACTTTTGGTCTCCAATATAGACCCCTTTCTGTGTTTGTTAAAATTGTGGCATGAGGGCAATTTGGTTGTAGAAACTCCTCCATGCTAATGAGGAAACCCCCTCTAGCACCAGGGTCAGCACACTCTCAAGTGTTGTTTTTTGCCATTATTGTTAGCCTGCCACACACACACTATACAATACATTCATTAAACATA
Organism: Salvelinus namaycush; assembly: GCF_016432855.1. Classification (NCBI taxonomy): domain Eukaryota; kingdom Metazoa; phylum Chordata; class Actinopteri; order Salmoniformes; family Salmonidae; genus Salvelinus; species Salvelinus namaycush. The sequence goes on from NC_052345.1 coordinate 19,456,148, forward strand.
AGTTTGTCACAACCCGGCTGGTGGAAATTGACAGAGGACCAGGGCACAAATAATAATATAAATCAATCATTTTGCTCTTTATTTAACCATCTTACAAATAAAACCTTCTTTGTTCATTGAAAATTGTGAATAACTCACCACAGGTTAATGAGAAGGGTGTGCTTGAAAGGATGCACATAACTCTGCAATGTTGGGTTGTATTGGAGAGTCTCAGTCTTAAATCATTTTCCACACACAGTCTGTGCCTGTATTTAGTTTCATGCTAGTGAGGGCCGAGAATCCACTCTCACATAGGTACGTAGTTGCAAAGGGCATCAGTGTCTTAACTTCATATGGCTGCAATCCCACTACCGGGATCGATATGGCAACAGCCAGTGAAAGTGCAGGGCGCCAAATTCAAACAACAGAAATCTCATAATTAAAATTCCTCAAACATACATGTCTTATACCATTTTAAAGGTAATCTTGTTGTTCATCCCACCAAAGTGTCCGATTTCAAATAGGCTTTTCAGCAAAAGCACCACAAACGATTATGTTAGGTCACCACCAACTCAAAGAAAAATTCAGCCATTTTTCCAGCCAAAGAGAGGAGCCACAAATAGCACAAATAGAGATAAAATTAATCACTAACCTTTGATGATCTTCATCAGATGACACTCATAGGACTTCATGTTACACAATACATGCATGTTTTGTTTGATAAAGTTCATATTTATATAAAAAAATCTGAGTTTACATTGGCGCGTTACATTCACTAGTTCCAAAAACATAAAGTGATTTTGCATAGCCACATCGTTTCAACAGAAATACTCATCATAAATGTAGATGATAATACAAGTTATACACATGGAATTATAGATATACCTCTCCTTAATGCAACCGCTGTGTCAGATTTCAAAAAAACTTTACGGAAAAAGCAAACAATGCAATAATCTGAGACGGCGCTCAGAACAATAGCCAAATTAGCCGCCATGTTGGAGTCAACAGATGATGAACTTCATCAGAATGCAGTCCTAGGAATCCCAGGTCCACAATAAATGCTTGATTTGTTCGATAATGTCTGTTATTTATGTCCAATTAGCTACTTTGGTTAGCGCGTTTGGTAAACAATTCCAAAGTCACAAAGCGCGTCCACTATAACGTGACGAAATGTCCAAAAGTTCCGTAACAGTCAGTAGAAACATGTCAAACGATGTACTGAATCAATCTTTAGAATGTTGTTAACATACATCTTGAATAACGTTCCAACCGGAGAATTACATTGACTTCAGTTGAGCGATGGAACGGAGCTGCCTCTCACATGAACGTGCGTGGTCACCTCATGGCAGTGGTGAATCATTCCTGTCTCCTTCGGCCCCCCTTCACATTAGAGTCATCAGACAAAGTTCTATTGACATCTAGTGGAAGCCGTATGAAGTGAAAACTCATCCATATCTCGCTGTAATTTCAATGGGAGCTTGGTTGAAAATCTAGCAGCCTCAGAAAAAATCCAAACAGGAAGTGGAACTTCTCAGGTTTTTGCCTGCCATATGAGTTCTGTTATACTCACAGACATAATTGAAACAGTTTTAGAAACTTCAGAGTGTTTTCTATCCAATACTACTACTATTAATAATAATAATATGCATATATTAGCAACTATGACTGAGGAGCAGGCCGTTTACTCTGGGCACCTCTGTGCACCTTTCATCCAAGCTACTCAATACTGCCTCTGCAGCCATAAGAAGTTAACAGTGCGATTTGCCAAGGCAGGATACTCTGAGCGCAGCCCAATCCTTCTGATTAAATAACATTTTCACAGAACCGCTTGTTGCAATTTTGATGAGGTTTTCTTGTTAAGATATCGGTAAGTGGACTGGCGGCAGGGCATGAAAGGGATAACGAATCCAGTTGTTTGTGTCATCCGTTTCGGGAAAGTACCTGCGTAATTGCGCACCCAACTCAGGTGCTTCGCTATATCACATTTGACATAGTCAGTAAGCTTGAGTTCATTTGCACACAAGAAATCATACAATGATGGAAAGACCTGTGTGTTGTCCTTGGTAATGCAGACAGAGAACAGCTCCTACTTCTTAATCATAGCCTCAATTTTGTCCCGCACATTGAATATAGTTGCGGAGAGTCCCTGTAATCCTAGATTCAGATCCTTCAGGCGAGAAAAAACATCACCCAGATAGGCCAGTCGTGTGAGAAACCCGTCATCATGCAAGCGGCCAGACAAGTGAAAATTATGGTCAGTAAAGAAAACGTTAAGCTCGTCTCTCAATAAAAATAAAAAAAGGTGTCTATACTTTGCCCCTTGATAACCATCGCACACCTGTATGTTCTAAAAGCGTTAGATGGTTGCTGCTCATATCATTGCATAGTGCAGAAAATACACGAGAGTTCAGGGGCCTTGCTTTAACAAAGTTAACCATTTTCACTGTAGTGTCCAAAACGTTTTCCAAACTGTCAGGCATTCCCTTGGCAGCAAGAGCCTGTCGGTAGATGCTGCAGTGTACCTAAGTGGCGTCTGGGGCAACTGCTTGCACGCACGTTACCACTCTACTATGTCTCCCTGCGCCATCAGCACAGATACCAACATGAGCAGGAGCTACGTTTGGCTACATATATTAGTGGAATTCCCGCGAGAGATCAACGGTTAATGTGATTGGAAGTTAATTATTTGACTAAGCTACCTGTATTTGACATTGTGTTGCTTTTTCGCTAAACACTAGATGGTTTAATTCTATTTTTGGCAATGAAATGAGGCTACTCAGGTGAGAAAAAAACCTCACCCAAATGTATAGCCCCATTGGAAAATATAAATTGACTGTTTGAAAATGTGAAGAAAATGTATTATTTGTACATTTTTAAAAATGTGAATCACATTATTACTTGGTGTACCCCTGACGGCATACTCCAGTTTGGGAATACCTGCCATAGACCTACCGTAGGACCCATAACATCACCTAACAACAACATAGACCTACTGTAGGACCCATAACTTCACCTAACAACAACATAGACCTACTGTAGGACCCATAACTTCACCTAACAACAACATAGACCTACTGTAGGACCCATAACTTCACCTAACAACAACATAGACCTACTGTAGGACCCATAACAACAACATAGACCTACTGTAGGACCCATAACTTCATCTAATAACAACATATACCTACTGTAGGATCCATAACTTCACCTAACAATAACATAGACCTAATGTAGGACCCATAACTTCACCTAACAAGAACATAGACCTAGGACTATAAATCATTTAATATTTCAGGTGAAACATGGAAACTAAAATGTCTTTGTCATGACATTTCATAACCTGATCACCAGATAATTTTGTGAATAATCCCACTAGGCTACTCTGTAATGTGTTGTCATTCTAAATGTTCTGAATAAAGGAAAATAGCTCTGTGTGTTGTACAATAGCCTATCCATCAAGGAACAGTTCTCTACACATTATGAGCTAAGTATCTCTGTGTCCAAACAGACTAACGAGACCCTACTGTAAAACAACCAGACAATAACAGATTATAAACATACATTTGTTAGGGATGTTAGATCCAACGTGGAGCACGGCATAACTGTCTTTACCAGAGTAATGAATGAAGAAGCACTTTGGTTGTTGTTGCATCTAGTGATGTTTGTCATTTGACTGGCATGCAGAAAATGATTTCCTGGATCAGCTGATGATAGTTGAACATGTGACTGTAACTAAACAGCTACAGTATTAAGTATTATGTGTAATTATTGAAGAACCGCGTTAATGACCGTATCAATTTGGGTGTTGTGAATCAACTTAAGGTGACTCTCGGTTAGAACCATTGTATTTAGCAAACTCTGAAATTATTTAGGATTTCTGTGCACATAAACTGTTTTCACAGCGTAACATAAGGAGCCACTAAATGATACGTAGTTCGAGTGCATTTTTTAAACTTAGACTTGCACTGTTGGTTAGAGCCTGTAAGTCAGCATTTCACTGTAAGGTCTACTACACCTGTTGTATTTGGCGCACGTGACAAATACATTTTGATTTGATAGAAGTAGGACTAGTCTACCTGTCCTGCACGCAAATGTAGGCCTATAAATGTGCCAATTTGGGGATGTCTGATAGTATTTCTGATTGTCTTAACGCACCACCACTAATGAGCTGTGGAGCTTCTCAAAGTAATTTTTTCTTCTTCACCTCAAACAGCAAGTAAACAAAGTCTAATCAAAATCAATTGCGAATGAGAATAGTTCCTCAAAGTATTTTCGTAAAATATTTCCAGCTCTCGCCCTTTCGATAACCACTCAGCATAAAAGGGAAAGATGTAATGCTCTGATCCAGGGGAAATGTTATAAAATACCTGATTACTTCTTATTCTTTGCACAAATAGCCAACAGCTGTGTCTGTCCCGAACTCACTGGCGCGGGAAACTGAGGGCCAAGAATATTTTATACCATGTTGCAAGCTTGCTATCTAGAGTTTTGGGCTGACCCAGTTGATACAATGTTTCAAGTTTGTTGTAGACATGCCATGTGCAGCAAATGTGAATTATTGGATATTTATTTTTATCAGGATATTTTCTACCTGCAGGCTGTGATGTTTTTATCTGTTGGCTTTATGTAGACTATTTGTACATAGTTGGCAATGGTAATAAAAGTTACTTTTAGATTTGCATAATTTTCATTTAGATATAGATAGAATGTAGATTAAACACAGATAATAATTTTGAGATACTATTATAAATTAAATTAAACTGTTCCAGTAAAATGTGAATATGAAAATCAGAACTGGCACCAGATCAGTAGAAATGGTCAGATAAATTAGCACCAAATGGAAAAGGTTGCTGACTGCTGGTGTAGCCGATTACCAGAAACTATAGGAGCATAACGACTGCTGGTGTAGTCTATTACCAGAAACGATAGGAGCATAACGACTGCTGGTGTAGCCTATTACCAGAAACTATAGGAGCATAACGACTGCTGGTGTAGCCTATTATCAGAAACTATAGGAGCATAACGACTGCTGGTGTAGTCTATTACCAGAAACGATAGGAGCATAACGACTGCTGGTGTAGCCTATTACCAGAAACTATAGGAGTATAACGACTGCTGGTGTAGTCTATTACCAGAAACTATAGGAGCATAAAGACTGCTGGTGTAGTCTATTACCAGAAACTATAGGAGCATAAAGACTGCTGGTGTAGCCTATTACCAGAAACTATAAGAGCATAAAGACTGCTGGTGTAGCCTATTACCAGAAACTATAGGAGTATAACGACTGCTGGTGTAGCCTATTACCAGAAACTATAGGAGTATAATGACTGCTGGTGTAGTCTATTACCAGAAACGATAGGAGCATAACGACTGCTGGTGTAGTCTATTACCAGAAACTATAGGAGCATAACGACTGCTGGTGTAGCCTATTACCAGAAACTATAGGAGCATAACGACTGCTGGTGAAGCCTATTACCAGAAACTATAGGCGCATAACGACTGCTGGTGTAGCCTATTACCAGCAACTATAAGAGCATAACGACTGCTGGTGAAGCCTATTACCAGAAACGATAAGAGCATAACGACTGCTGGTGTAGCCTATTACCAGAAACTATGGGAGCATAACGACTGCTGGTGTAGTCTATTACAAGAAACTATAGGAGCATAACGACTGCTGGTGTAGCCTATTACCAGAAACTATAGGAGCATAACGACTGCTGGTGTAGCCTATTACCAGAAACTATAGGAGCATAACGACTGCTGGTGTAGTCTATTACCAGAAACTATAGGAGCATAACGACTGCTGGTGTAGCCTATTACCAGAAACTATAGGAGCATAACGACTGCTGGTGTAGTCTATTACCAGAAACTATAGGAGCATAATGACTGCTGATGTAGTCTATTACCAGAAACTATAGGAGCATATCGACTGCTGGTGTAGCCTATTATCAGAAACTTTAGGAGCATAACATCAGAATTTACGAAGGCAAGCAGCAGCGGGAGGAGTAGGCGAAGGAAGATGTTTTTCTGATGGTTAGGCTCTTGTTTCAGAGGGGTGTCATCAATAGCCCATAATGACAAAGTGAAAACAGGTAAAAAAAAACATAAATACCTTATTTACATAAGTATTCAGACCCTTTTCCATGAGACTCAAAATTGCTTTCAGGTGCATCTTGTTTCCATTAATAATTCTTGAGATGTATCTACAACTTGTTCGTTGTCCACCTGTGGTAAATTCAATTGATTGGATATGATTTGGTAGGCACACACACACCTGTCTATATATGGTCCCATAGTTGACAGTGCATGTCAGAGCAAAAACCAAACCATGAGGTCGAAGGAACTGTCCGTAGAGCTCCAAGACAGGATTATGTCGAGGCACAGATCTGGGGAAGGGTACCAAAGAAATTCTGCAGCATTGAAGGTCCCCAAGAACACAGTGACCTCCATCATATTTAAATGGAATACTCTTCCTAGAGCTGGTCACCCGGCCAAACTGAGCGATTGGGGGAGAAGGGCCTTGGTCAGGGAGGTGAACAAAAACCTGATGGTCACTCTGACAGAGCTCCAGAGTTCCTCTGTGGAGATGGGAGAACCTTCCAGAAGGACAACCATCCCTGCAGCACTCCACCAACCAGACCTTTATGGTAGAGTGGCCAGACGGAAGCCACTCCTCAGTAAAAGGCACATGACAGCCTGCTTGGAGTTTGACAAAAGGCACCTTAAGGACTCTAAAACCATGAGAAACAAGATTCTCTGGCTTGATGAAACCAAGATTGAACTCAATGGCCTGAACGCCAAGAGTCACGTCTGGAGGAAACCTGGCACCATCCCCACAGTGAAGCATGGTGGTGGCAGCATCATGCTGTGGGGATTGTTTTTCAGCAGCAGGGACTGGGAGACTAGTCAGGATCAAGGGAAATATTAACGGAGAAAAGTGCAGAGAGATACTTGATGAAAGACCTGATCCAGAGCGCTTAGGACCTCAGGCTGGGGCAAAGGTTCACCGTCCAACAGGACAACGACCTTAAGCACACAACCAAGACAACACAGGAGTCGCTTCGGGACAAGTCTCTGAATGTCCTTGAGTGGCCCAGCCAGAGCCCGGACTTGAGCCCGATCTAACATCTCTGGAGAGACGTGAAAATAGCTGTGCAGTGATGTTCCCCATCCAACCTGACAGAGCTAGAGAGGACCTGCAGAGAAGGATGGGAGAAACTCCCCAAATGCAGGAGTGCCAAATAAATTAGCTAAATGAAAGGGGGAAAAAATAATTGAATCAATTTTAGAATAAGGCTTTAAACAAAATGTGGACAAAGTCAAGGGGTCTGACTACTTTCCGAATGCCCTGTATACAGCAAAACCTCCCCCATAAGCATTCCTGTCTTTTCTGTAGATGTTATATCCCTGTATTGCTACTGCTGTATGAAAGGAATTATCTCAATGAGTTTCAGAGATGAACAGTACAGTGCATTCCAAATTCAATAGGCAGGCAAGTAAACAAAAACGTTTTCAAATAAAAACTATTCCAGAAAATGTCAAAGCGTATATAACGCCGTCCAAGAGACTGTCGACCAATCACGTTCACATTGTCATGCTGTGACACGCAGTTCCTAAGCTAATTCTCACAAAAATCCCAATGTTCTTTTCTTTAAGCTGTTAATACGAATCGAAAGTAGTTTCCAATATCCTCATTTCTTAAAGTATTTCTGGTGATCGCAACTGATAGTGATACACAAGCTAGGTCTATTTGAAACATTGCCATTCCATGGCAGCATTTACCAGCCACAGGTTCAGAATTTTAAAACCACATAAAAAATTATTTCAAACACAATTATATTTTTGCCCAAAGTTAAGACATAAATTATTCAAACTGAACATAATTCATGCTGGTTATTATTTTAGGCTATTTTAGTTTTGGAGTCAAAGATAGTTTTGGAATAGGTTTCACTTTTCAAACAGGTTTGTTATTTTATTTCAGTTTACTAAATAGTTGTCCCCTAATTACTTTTTCTATAATAAGCATGGAGGTTTGCCGTATCAACCAGTCATAGGTACTGATGATAAAGCGCCTCGTAACCTAGCTGGGAATGGGACAGACGGAACCGATCTGTGGTAACAGACAGGGGCCATTTGTAATCAAATCCAATTCCCAGGAATGGGGTTCATATGAACCACAGAGACTGTGTGTGGGATAATAACATGGCCCTGTCCAACCCTGCTTGTTCCCTCGACTCCGCTACCAACCACCAATCTCCAACAGGGCCCTTAACCCGTATCACTAGACACCTCATAGTGAGCTTCAGGTAGGAATCAGCAATGAATCCCAATAATGAGACACCTCTGGGGAGCGGTGTCAGGAAAACTAAAAAAAAAAATATATAGTTTTTTATGACAAACCGTTTTTTACAAATCCGTCAAGACACCAACTTAGACTTTACCGAGAAATGCTTTAATTACAAGCCCTTAACCAACAGTGCAGTTAGTTGAAGAAGGAAACGTTTACCAAGTAGACTAAAATAAAAAGTAATAATAAAAAGTAACACAATGAGAATAACGAGGTTATATACAGGGGGCACCGGTACCGAGTCAGTGTGCGGGGGTACAGGCTAGTTGAGGTAATCTGTACATGAAGGTCGGGGCGTAGTGACTATGCATAGGTAACAAACAACCAGCGAGTAGCAGCAGTGCACAAAAGGGAGGAGGGTGGGGGGTAGGGGGGTCAATGTAAATTGTCCGGTGGTGATTTTATGAATTGTTCAGCAGTCTTATGGCTTGGGGGTAGAAGCTGTTGAGGAGGCTTTTGGTCCTAGACGTGGCGCTCCGGTACCGCTTGCCGTGCGTTAGCAGAGAAAACAGTCTATGTGACTGGAGTCTCTGACAATTTTGTGGGCTTTCCTCTGACACGCCTATTATATAGGTCCTGGATGGCAGGAAGCTTGGCCACAATGATGTACTGGGCCGTTCGCACTACCCTCTGTAGCGTCTTACGGTCAAATGCCGAGCAGTTGCCATACCAGGCGGTGATGCAACCGGTCAGGATGCTCTCGGTATTACCTTTTGAGGATCTGGGGACCCATGCCAAATCATTTCAGTCTCCTGAGGGGGAAAAGGTTTTGTTGTGCCCTCTTCATGACTGTCTTGGTATATACCAACGTGGGTGAATAAAAGATGAACTGAGGTCCACACTCCAGTCCAGTTGATGGTGGTAATGCAGCTTAAAGTTGGTTGCCAACCGCCATAAAAAGTCCAAAGAAGAAAAAGAAGCCTGAAGGAAGGTGAAATTACGAGAAACAAATTTGGTTTACCGTTTGGGGCGTCGCGACTGGTTACTTATTTTGATGTGATATGAAAGTTTTGTGTGAAATTATTTTGATGTGATATGAAAGTACAGCGATTTATGTTTCTAGAAATGTATCGCAATTGAGAATCGATTCACATTTAGATGGAATATTTGACTATTTTAGCTGCCAGAGCCAGTCTACCTCTGAAAATAACATACAGTCCTTGGACGAGGAGTAACGGAGGCAGCAATTAGCAGTAGAAACAATCGTTTCGGTAAAAAGCTGAGGGATGGGGCTGGAGAAATGCAACCATCCATGATATCGACATGATAGTTTTAACCATGTTTTGAGGATATACAGTGTATGTTTATATTTACTGACAAACATTGGAGTAAAAAAAAGCTTATATTTTGGGTTCTGATGGGGTACGACAGACAACTGCTGATTGCCCTTTTAAGAGTACATCTTGGGCTAAGATAATAGGAGATATTGAGGACTACAGTATTTCAGGTATTGTCATCGGATGCATTTGATCAATTGTTAACGTTTTGTTGATGGTCCACTCTTGATGTTCTATACACGTTAGTGTAGCTTCAGCCATTCCTACAGAACAACATTAAAGTGTAGAACCCCTTTACTGCATATTGGTTCAACGACTGCAGAGATGGTACTTACTGGTGTTAAACAGATCTCCAACCTCCTCCTCTTCCTCCAATGTGACAGTCATCTCCCCCTCTTCTTTCACTCCAAAAACTGCATCCTCCTCTTTCTCTCCTCCTCTTCTTTTACTGTAACATCCTCCTCCTCTTTCACTCTGAACGCATCTTCCTCTTCTTTCACTGTAACGTCTTTCTCTTCTTCTTTCACGGTAACAGCCTCACCATCTACTTGTTTTTGTATTGTAACAGCCTCCTCTTCGTGCTCCTCTTTCACGAAAGCTTCTTTCTCCGTCCAGCAGACCACCTCTTCTTTAGCAGGAGGAGAGTAACTTAGTGAACTCATGGTCGGAGATGTTAGCTAGCTAGCATTAGTGACTAGCCTAGTTCTAAGCTAACTTAGCAAACCAGCTAGCTGACAAACAACGTAAATATATAATTAAATGGGCCAACAAGTACATACGACAGAAGTGTGTTTAATACACAGCGACTAATATACATCAAAACATTGTAAAGAGCGTGAATGTTGTAGCTATGTTTGCTAGAACGCTACCGAGGTGTCTGACTAGCTGTTGTTGTTGAAGAAGCGCCACGTCCACTAGATTATACGTCACACTGGCAGCATCGCCTGAACCTAAAAGAAGCAAATCGCCATCTGCTGACTGGAGTGGGCAACGCAGTTGAGGAACCAAACGTTTATTTTTAATTTATTTAATAAAAGTTTATTATTATATTAAGTCGTTCAAAGTGAAGCGTGTGTTGATTGATTCGTGTTTAATGAGTGAGAATTTAAAACAAACTTTACACACCACTACATATTTGCATTGATCCACACTTCTGACATGGATCATTTTGACCCCAGATGCATATATTTTATCATAGCCAAAATGTGGTTTATTCAATTCTTCCAATTTTTCATGACTTTGTCAATCAACTTATTCTTAATAAATCTAAATCATGGTTTAGTGTTTCTGTATCAAAACGGACTTTTAACAAATTCAAATCCTTTGGAGTCATTTTGACCCCAGCCAAAAGCACCTTTGATAAATAGGATGTTTATTTGAAATCGAAATCACATTTTATTGGTCACATAGACCTGTTTAGCAGATGTTATTGTGGGTGTAGCGAAATGCTTGTGTTTCTAACTATGACAGTGCAGTAATATCTAACAAGTGATATCTAACAATTTCACAACATACAGTATAACCAATACACACAAATCAAAGTATTTGAATCTAAGTTTCTCTGTAGACATGATCCATCCCACCAGAGGGTGGGGGGGCTCCTGTATCAGTGGTTTTGACCAGATAGACACCTGCAGACACACAGTATAGTGCCTCCCATGTACTCTCCTAAGATTGGACTTTTCTATACCACGTATCACGTGACTACGTACAAAACTGCCAATGGTAGAGAACTCTGCAAAAATTTGCCAGTGAAATACAGCGCATTCATTAAGTATTCAGACCCCTTCACTTTTTCCACATTTAGTGACATTACAGCCTTATTCTAAAATGTAATATTTTTTCCCCTCATCAATCTACACACAATAGCCCATAATAGACAACCCCAAAACAGGTTTAGACATTTTTGCAAATGTATTTACTTAAGTATTCAGACCCTTTGCTATGAGACTCGAAATTGAGCTCAGATGTATCCTGATTCCATTGATCATCCTTGAGATGTTTCTCCAGCTTGATTGGAGTCCACTTGTGGTAAATTCAATTGATTAGACATGATTTGGAGAGGCACACACCTGTCTATATAAAGTCTCACAGTTTACAGTGCATGTCAGAGCAAAAACCAAGCCATGAGGTCAAAGGAATTCGAGGCACAGATCTGGGGAAAGGTACCAAATAATGTCTTCAGCATTGAAGGTCCCCAAGAACACAGTGGCCTCCATCATTCAAGTTTGGAACCACCAAGACTCTTACTAGAGCTGGCCGCCTGGCCAAACTGAGAAATCGGGGGAGAAGGGCCTTGGTCAGGGAGGTGAACAAGAACCCGATGTTCACTCTGACAGAGCTCCAGAGTTCCTCTGTGGAGATGTGTCACGCCCTGTGTAACAGTATAACTTTAGTACCGTCCCCTCGCCCCGACACGGGCGCGAACCAGGGACCCTCTGCACACATCAACAACAGTCACCCACGAAGCGTCGTTACCCATCGCTCCACAAAAGCTGCGGCCCTTGCAGAGCAAGGGGCAACACTACATCTAGGTTTTCAGAGCAAGTGACGTAACTGATTGAAACGCTACTAGCGCGTACCCGCTAACTAGCTAGCCATTTCACATCCGTTACACTCACCCCCCCTTTCAACCTCCTCCTTTTCCGCAGCAACCAGTGATCCGGGTCACGGCACCAATGTAACAGTATAACTTTAGTACCGTCCCCTCGCCCCGACACGGGCGCGAACCAGGGACCCTCTGCACACATCAACAACAGTCACCCACGAAGCGTCGTTACCCATCGCTCCACAAAAGCCGCGGCCCTTGCAGAGCAAGGGGCAACACTACATCTAGGTTTTCAGAGCAAGTGACGTAACTGATTGAAACGCTACTAGCGCGTACCCGCTAACTAGCTAGCCATTTCACATCCGTTACACCTGGCCTTAGTTATCTTTGTTTTTCTTTATTATTTTAGGTCAGGGTGTGACAGGGGGGGATGTTTGTGTGTGTTTGTCTCGTCTTTGGTGGTTGTATGGTATAGGGGGTTTAGGTAGAGTAGATGGGTTTGTGTTTGAGTGTAGGTGTCTAGGTATGTCTATGGTTGCCTGAATGGTTCTCAATCAGAGACAGCTGTCATTCATTGTCTCTGATTGGGAGCCATATTTAAGGCAGCCATAGGCAGTAGGCTTTTGTGGGTAGTTGTCTATGTCTATGTTGCATGTTAGCACTTAGTCTTTCATAGCTTCACAATCGTCTGTTTGTTGTTTTGTTTTCGTTCGTTTTCGTCTTCAAATAAAAGAAGATGTATTTTTCACACGCTGCGCCTTGGTCCACCCATTGTCCTCAAGACGATCGTGACAGCCATGTTGGAGTCAACATAAGTCAGAAATAGAATTATAAATATTCACTTACCTTTGATCTTCATCAGAATGCACTCCCAGGAATCCCAGTTCCACAATAAATGTTTGATTTGTTCCATAAAGTCCATCATTTATGTCCAAATTACTCCTTTTGGTTCGCGCGTTCAGTACACAATCTAAACTCTCGCGGGCAGGTCCAGGCAAAAGTTCAGGCGAAAAGTTATATTACAGTCCTTAGAAACATGTCAAACTAAGTATAGAATCAATTTTTAGGATGTTTTTATCATAAATCTTCAATAATGTTCCAACCGGAGAATTCCTTTGTCTTCAGAAAAGCAATGGAACAGAGCTCGCTCTTACGTGAACGAGCGTCATGAGCTCAAGGCATTCTGGCAGACCTCTGACCCACTTCACAGTAGAAGCATCAAACAAGGTTCTAAAGACTGTGGACATCTAGTGGAAGCCTTAGGAAGTGCAAAATGACCCCATATACACTGAGTATTCAATAGGCCAAGAGTTGAAAACCTACAAACCTCAGATTTCCCATTTCCTGGTTTGATTTTTCTCAGGTTTTCACCTTCCATATAAGTTCTGTTATAATCACAGACATCATTCAAACAGTTTTAGAAACTTCAGAGTGTTTTCTATCCAAATATACTAATAATATGCATATATTAGCAACTGGGACTGAGTAGCAGGCAGTTTACTCTGGGCACGCTTTTCATCCAAACGTGAAAATGCTGCCCCCTATCCATAACAAGTTTTAACACATTTCAATACATTCAGGATTTCTTAGGGTCCATGTGCAATGTATATGGTTACTTCTCTCTCTCCCTCCATCTCTTCTTTAACAAGCAGCCATGTTGTTGTCGTTCCGCTAGGGACCTGTTTTCAGCATATGGTTACCTCTCTCTCTCCAGTCAATAAACAGTTATCCCTCTACACCCTCTACACATGTACTGCACTGGAATTATCCCTCTACACATGTACTGTACTGGAATTATCCCTCTACACATGTACTGCACTGGAATTATCCCTCTACACACGTTGTCACGATCGTCGTAACGTGAAAGAGAGGAGGACCAAGGCGCAGCGTGAAATGAACACATATTTAATTAACGAAGACGAAGAACACTTTACAAACTTAAACAAAACAACAAACCGACGAACGTGAAGCTATATAAACAATAAGTGCAGACACAGGCAACTTAGACATAGACAATCACCCACAAACTACCTAATGACTATGGTTGCCTAAATATGGCTCCCAATCAGAGACAACGATAGACAGCTGTCTGTAAATGAGAACCAATCTAGGCAACCATAGACATACATACACCTAGACTAAACACTGCCCCATAAACATACAAAAACCCCTAGACAATACAAAACACATACATCCCCCATTGTCACACCAAGACCTAACTAAAATAATAAAGAAAACAAAGATAACTAAGGCCAGGGCGTGACACATGTACTGCACTGGAATTATCCCTCTACACCAGGGGTGTCAAACTCATTCCACGGAGGGCCTAGTGTCTGCAGGTTTTTGGTTTTTCCTTTCAATAAAGCCCTAGACAACCAGGTGTGGGGAGTTCCTAACTAATTAGTGATGTTAATTCATCAATCAAGTACAAGGGAGGAGCGAAAACCCGCAGACACTCGGCCCCCCGTGGAATGAGTTTGACACCTGTGCTCTACACCCTTTATACATGTACTGTACTGGAATTATCCCTCTACACATGTACTGCACTGGAATTATCCCTCTACACATGTACTGCACTGGAATTATCCCTCTACACATGTACTGCACTGGAATTATCCCTTTACACATGTACTGTACTGGAATTATCACTCCACATGTACTGCACTGGAATTATCCCTCTACACGTACTGCACTGGAATTATCCAATTGGCTGGCAGAAACTTGCTGTTTTTTTATTGGGCCATCAACGCTGGCTCAGTGATTTTTGTGATTGGTTACATTTCAGTCACATGTGCATAGGGGAGAGGTGGTGTCTGATGTCTGCAGGTCAATGCAACTGAGAAATATGATCCTTGTAATTATTCTCGGTGAATACCAGCTGTGGGAATGATTGTGAAATATTTAGTTCATTTCATGAGAGCAAAATGATAATTAATGATTTCTGAACAACCATTTTTTATTTAATGTCTATTAAGAGTATCTTATCAACTTTATTTCACTTGGTGATGTTTCATTATAGAGAACATAGCATGACAATACATGACATCTAAGTAGCTGAATATGATTATGGACTAACAGTCTAACAGTTTGAAGGACACAATTCATGTTATTCTGGTTAAACAGTGAGAGTCTAGTTGATTACGGACTAACAGTCTAACAGTTTGAAGGACACAACTCATGTTATTCTGATTGAACAATGAGAGACTAGTTGATAATGGACTAACAGTTTAACAGTCTGAAGGACACAACTCATGTTATTCTGGTTAAACAGAGAGAGACTAGTTGATTGTGGAGTGGGGATTTTTTTACAATTAGGAAATAATATGTCATGTTTTACTCGTACCTCAGCCAGAATTGTGAATGGTTAGGAAATAATATGTCATGTTTTACTCGTACCTCAGCCAGCATTGTGAATGGTTAGGAAATAATATGTCATGTTTTACTCGTACCTCAGCCAGCATTGTGAATGGTTCGGAAATAATATGTCATGTTTTACTTGTACCTCAGCCAGCATTGTGAATGGTGTCTGAGGCGGATACAAACCAGGGCAGTAAATTTTACATTTACATTTAAGTCATTTAGCAGACGCTCTTATCCAGAGCGACTTACAAGTACATACATTCATACTTTTTTTGTACTAAATCTAATACTTAGGTGTTTTTAGTCATGCATGAAAGATCTGTGTTGGTTCTGTGGTTATAAGTTACATCTCTGGCCATGCTGGCAGGGTCTGAATCAAACCCAATGTCCACCTGGTTCACTGGCAAGGTCTGAATCAAACCCAATATCCAGTGGGATTGATCTGTTTGATCCATTTGTTTGTTTCAGTTTTCAGTAGTTGAATCCTTTGACGTATTGTTGATTTCAAAATGTTTAATTTTCAACAAATGCACTGGGTTGGTTGAAAAGTGATTCTAAACGTACATATCATGCACTATATTGACATAGTGGAAGAATTTATATATATATATATATATATATACACTGCTCAAAAAAATAAAGGGAACACTTAAACAACACAATGTAACTCCAAGTCAATCACACTTCTGTGAAATCAAACTGTCCACTTAGGAAGCAACACTGATTGACAATAAATTTCACATGCTGTTGTGCAAATAGAATAGACAAAAGGTGGAAATTATAGGCAATTAGCAAGACACCCCCAATAAAGGAGTGATTCTGCAGGTGGTGACCACAGACCACTTCTCAGTTCCTATGCTTCCTGGCTGATGTTTTGGTCACTTTTGAATGCTGGCGGTGCTCTCACTCTAGTGGTAGCATGAGACGGAGTCTACAACCCACACAAGTGGCTCAGGTAGTGCAGCTCATCCAGGATGGCACATCAATGCAAGCTGTGGCAAGAAGGTTTGCTGTGTCTGTCAGCGTAGTGTCCAGAGCATGGAGGCGCTACCAGGAGACAGACCAGTACATCAGGAGACGTGGAGGAGGCCGTAGGAGGGCAACAACCCAGCAGCAGGATCGCTACCTCCGCCTTTGAGCAGGAGGAGCACTGCCAGAGCCCTGCAAAATGACCTCCAGCAGGCCACAAGATGGTCTTGGACAGGTGGGGGATCGCGCCAAGCTATGCCTGTACATGATGAAACGTACCGGCAAGCACTTGTGGAGGCTCAACCAATTCAGGTCCTTGAGCCTGTTGTCTATACCTTACCTTAACTAAATCCCACCACTCTAACACCCCCTCACACATGGACCGGAGGCCTTCAATTCCACGAAACAAACCAGTAAAGGCTTCAATGAAAGCTCATCCAGCACATCCCGATCTAATTTCCAGTACCCCCTACCGAAGAGGCAGACTGGTGACCTCACCTGCAGGAGCACCCCGTCGTGATCCGAAAATAAAACAGGCAACAGCTGCCTAGACAACTGACCCAAGGACCTAGACATAAAAATATAGTCAAGCCTCCGCGCAACCCCCCGGGAGTTGCACCAAGTGGAACCAGCCATTGTCGGAGTAGTGTGCAGGCCTCCATCAACCAGACCATGGCAAGCCATTAGCCCGGTGATGGCGCCTGCACTGCTATCCCCCCTACCCCTAAACCTATATTAAAATCCCCCATATCACCACTTGCCTATTTGTGGCACACAGGGGCGCCAGACAGTCCACCATCTCCTTCCTGTCTGCCGCCACCTGTTGCCCGTACACCCCCACTAATCTATATCTGCAATCCCTTAAGGTGACATCCAACCCCAAAACCCTCCACTGCATAACCACAAATGAACCCTCAACCTTGACCCACACAAAATCCCTACCCCCGATGAGTGCAACCCACCTATACCCCAAACCAACTCCCCTTTCCCTCTCCCTCCTAAATCTGTTAACATCCCCTCCATCCCTCAGGTGAACCTCCTTAAAAAAACAAAAGTCAAAAACCACACCTTCTAAATAACTAAAAACCGCCCTCTTAACAAAATCCCTTGAACGCTTACATTTAAACTTACAAAAGTTATAGTAGGCTCCATGAAAAAAATTATTAAATAAAATCAAAAACAACCATCACCCAACTACTAACCCCCCCCCCCCCCCCCCCCCCCCCCAAAAAAAAAAATAGGAGTCTCACTCGATGCTCCCCTCACCAACCCAGGATGCAGGAAGGGTGTTTGGCTCCCGAGTGCCCTGCATTCTGGGTTGACCACCAAACTCCTCCACTTCCCCAGCCCCCAAACAGGAACTGTTCGTGTCCCCAAACAGGAACTGCGATCCCCCCCCTCAGTTGAACAGCCCTGAGCCGTGCTTGGTGTATCAAGCTCCACCAGGAGTTGAGAGGCTGGGGAAGCCAGCAAGGACACAGTTTCTCCCGCCCCCATCACTCGCTTGGCCACCCCCTCCCCCCCATACCCCCGTTCCTCTCGCTGTCTGTCAAGTGCCCCTTCCTCTTCCCTCTCTTCTTTGGAGATGACGGTAACAGGGAGACACCACCCTCCCTCCCCGCAAGCTCCTCCACCATTCCCCCCATCTCTTCCACGAGGGCGCTCGACATTCTGCTGTCCCCCCATTCCCTCTCTCCCCTCTCCTCCACTGGTCCTGCCACCGACTCCTTTTCCATCACCTCTCCCTCCATTGCTGCCTTCTCTGGCTCCTCCACTCCCTTGCTTCCTTCCGCCTCTTTTCCCTCCTCTCCTCCCGGTTCTTCTGCTCCCAGTTTCTTCTCTGTCCCCCTCTCCTCCTGCTGCCGCTCTTTGCTCCTCCTCCTTCCGTGAGGCCGTCCCCTCTGGGCCTGTGCTCGGTTCTTGGTCTGGGCCTCCCCTTCTTCCCCCATCCCCCGCTCCTGCTCCCCCCCCCTAGCCACAGACACGTGTGACCTCTGACGAGCCGGGCATTCCTGCCACAGGTGTGCTGATGAGCCACACCCGTGGCACGCCTTGAGCTCGTCACAGTCCTTCGCCTCGTGCTCCCCAGATCCACAAAATCTGCTCTTTCTTGTGCTGCACGAGGCTAGGATGTGGCCGTAGGTCATACAACGCCTGCAAAACGGGGGCTGATGTGCATAAAACAATGTCCCCCTGTCAGCCCTCAGGGAGAACATAGCTGGAGGATGAAGGTAGCCAACCAGTCCCTTTGGGTCCTCCCTGAGGAGGGCCTGGAAGTCTCTCCTCCCGTTCCAAAAACCCAGGGAGTCCTTGAGGTGCCTTGCTGAGGAGATGTCATCCATGTATCTCCCCAGAAAGGCCCTCACCTCCTCGTTCTTGACGTACGGGTTATAAATGTTCACAGTTACAATCCTGAAATTGTTTTTTGCCAAGCTGGTTACCTCGTAGTGGCACATCGGCCTCGCACCTCCCACTTCTCTCACCTTTTTCAGGATCTCGTTATGTTTTTCTTCTGTGTGTAAAGCCACATCATAAGTTCCCTCCAACGGGTAACCTAGGAGGCAAAACACATCCTTCCCTGTCAGTTTAAGGATCCACGTTAAGATAGTCCTTCCAAAAGTTTCACGTCCGAATGGCTCCATCTCCTTGTCCTTCCATGCAAAGCGAACCGTATTCGCCAGCCCGATCCCAGGGACCGACCTATTTGAAGAATTTTGCTCCATCTCCACTCCCGCTCTCTTCTAAAAAAGGAAAAACTGAAAAGAAAAGCAAAAACGGCTGAGAATCGTTACCCCCAAAAAACTTTACTACCCTTTGGCCTTCGACTTTCAGCTAAGAGGTTACGGTACCTCAGTACCCAACTTGAACTTAGCCACACAGGAGAGAAGCCTAATCAGTGTGACAAGAGATACTCTCGTTCAAGTGGTCTGATTAAACATCCGAAAATACATGCAGGAGATCCACAGAGTGTGGAATGATCTCCAACACCAGACCTGGGTAGTAGAACACAGAGTGTAGAATGATCTCCAACACCAGACCTATATACTTCAAATCAAATTTTATTTGTCACATACACATGTTTAGCAGATGTTATTGCGGGTGTAGCAAAATGCTTGTGTTTCTAGCTCCAACAGTCCAATAATATCTAACAAGTAATATCTAATAATACACACAATCTAAAGGAATGGAATTAATAATATATAAATATTTGGACGAGTGATGTCAGAGCGGCATAGACAGATACAGTAGAATAGAATACAGTATATACATATGAGATGAGTAATACATAGACTAAGATACAGTAGAATATGATAGAATACAGTATATACATATGAGATGAGTAATACATAGACTAAGATACAGTAGAATAGGATAGAATACAGTATATACCAGAGGTGGGACCAAGTCATTGTTTTACAAGTAAGTCTCAAGTCTTAGCACTCAAGTTCCAAGTCAAGACAAGCTATGTAGGCTTGTACACAATCGCCCAACACACACACACACACACACACACACACACACACACACACACACACACACACACACACACACCCTCTCTGTGTGTGGTTACAGTAGGCTGACGTATGTCAATGGTTTTACGAACAGCAGTAACATCAGGCAGGATTTAGGCTACCAACTGCCTAGCCAGTTGTAGCTCAATCTTGGGTGCAATGTTCACGTTCCCGCACTGACTGACTGTGTGGAGGCTCATTGATTTAATGTTACGTTAGCCTACATGCTATACTAGCAACAACAAAAAATGTATATAGCTGTCGGCTATATTAGCCACGACTTACCGTTCTTTGTGCAGCTACAAATGTCGAACAAAGTTGGAAGTTGTTGCTCCTCCGGCTGTAATTTTCTTCCCAGATGTTTTGCAAGTTGCAATCTGTTTTTTGTTGATACAGCGTAGTCTTTATATCCGAAAATAACAATTACTTAATTACATCAAGTGTTTAAAAGGTAAAACGTTTGAGTTAGTTACATCAAGCGTTCCAATGGTAAAACGTTTGAGTTCATTTTGTCCTGACACGGTCACTTTGCTTGCTGTTTATTGCCACGTTGGGATGCAACCTTTTTTCAATATCCTTTTTTATCATTTTACCCCCTTTTTTTCTCCCCAATTTCGATCTTGTATCATCTTTGCAACTCCCCAACGGGCTGGGGAGGCAAAGGTCAAGACATACGTCCTCTGAAACATGACCCGCCAAACCGAGCTTCTTCACACCCGCCCGCTTAACCCTGAAGCAAGCCGCACCAATATGTCGGAGGAAACACCGTTCACCTGACAACCGAGGTCATCCTGCAGGCGCCACAAGGAGTCGCTGGAGCGCGATGAGCCAAGTAAAGCCCCTCCCCCCCCGGCCAAACCCTCCCCATAACCCAGACGACGCTTGGCCAATTGTGTGCCGCCCTATGGGACTCCCGATCACAGCAGGTTGTGGTACAGTCCGGGATCGAACCCGGGTGTGTAGTGACACCTCTAGCACTGCGATGCAGTACCTTAGATTGCTGCACCACTCGGGTCTCTAGTGACGCCTCTAACACTGCGATACAGTACCTTAGATCGCTGTGCCACTCGGGTCTATAGTGACGCCTCTAACACTGTGAAACAGTACCTTAGATCGCTGTACCTCTCAGGCATAACCTTTTTTAACCAATTATGATGGTTGTTAAAAGTGGAATTTTGACATTATTACCGTTATATCAACACACTCAACACTCCCAACACCCCCAACTATCAATCTCTTTGGCACCGTAGACATCTAGTGACCAAACATTCCATGTGACCAAACATTCCTGAGAATGAGTCTCAAATAGTCACCTGTCCCTTTTAATAGCCGGGCAATGGCACACATAGAAAATACATTTGACTATTTGAGACTCATTGCACCCGAAAATGTCCATAATATCTGCATTAATAGTGGAATGATCGTGTTTCACAATATTCCTAAACAAAAAACAATATTCTCAATCTTCTATTGTGTTGTTGACTGAACGTTTGTTTGTGTAACTCTGTGTTGTTGTTTTTGTCACACTGCTTTGCTTTATCTTGGCCAGGATGCAGTTGTAAATGAGAACTTGTTCTCAACTGATCGACCTGGTTAAATAAAGGAGAAATAAATACAACATAATAATACATAAAAATGTAGGAGCAGTATGGACCTAGTCTGTTCATTATATACATCTACATGATGTATTGTTACACCGTGTAGGAGCAGTATAGACCTAGTCTGTTCATTATATACATCTACATGATGTATTGTTACACCACGTAGGAGCAGTATAGACCTAGTCTGTTTATTATATACATCTACATGATGTATTGTTACACCATGTAGGAGCAGTATAGACCTAGTCTGTTCATTATATACATCTACATGATGTTTTGTTACACCATGTAGGAGCAGTATAGACCTAGTCTGTTCATTATATACATCTACAGTATCTATTGTTACACCATGTAGGAGCAGTATGGACCTAGTCTGTTCATTATATACATCTACATGATGTATTGTTACACCATGTAGGATCAGTATAGACCTAGTCTGTTCCTTATATACAACATGATGTATTGATTCAACAAAAATAAAGGGAAGTTATATTATTTTATACTAATACAATTGCTCAGAGGAAGAGATTTAGTTTAACATGTAATTCTCAAAAGGTAGGGGTCTGAATTATTGCCACCCATGTTTTAAATACTCCAGCAACCTCCCCTTGGGAGGATAACGACACTGAAATGTTTTATGAGATTATAGAACACATTGGGTGGGATCTTAGACCATTCCTCCATACAGAATCTCTCCAGGTCCTTGATTTATTTTGTCTGCGCTTATGGACTGCCCTGTTCAAATCAAACCACAGGTTTTCAATGGAGTTCAAGTCTGACGACTGAGATGGCCATTGAAAATGTTGATTTTGTGCCCAATTAACCATTTATTTGTGGATGTTGATGTGTCTTGCTGGAAGATCCACTTATGGCCAAGTTTCAGCCTCCTAGCAGAGAGGTAAACAGATTTTGTGCTAAAATATCCTGGTAGTGGGTAAAGTTTATTTATTTATTTCATACAGTAATTTTTGCTCATCTTTATCAAGGGTATCAATAACTAGGTGCTTATTTTGATATCTAGTTATTTGACTGAATCAGGAATACAGATGTGGAGTAGATGTAGAGTTTGTTTTAAATTCTCATTAAAAAACTGAACTAATCAAACAACACTTGTTGCTCTTTGTACGTGTTGATATAATATTCTTATTTAATGGAGAAGAAAAAAAAACGTTTCCCTAAACTGCTTCATAATATTATAATTCATTGAAGGAAAAAAAAAAGGGTTTCCCTCAACTGCGTTTACTCCCTCCAGACAGCAGATGGCGATATGTGTCTTCCAGGCGATGTCTGTAGTGTGACGTATAATCTAGTGGACGGAACGCTTCTTCAACAACTGTAGCCACCTTGGTAGCTCGCTAGCCAACAAAGTCGGAACATTCAAGTTCTATAGACAATTTCGTGGTTTATTTGCCACTATGGTTTAAACATACTTATGTGGAAACAACTAGCTACCCCATTTAATTTAATATTTACGTTGTAAGTCAGCTAGCTGGCAGGTTAAGTTAGCACTAGTCTAGTCGCTAATGCTAACTAGCTATTAACCCCGACCATGAGTTCACTAAGCTACTCTCCTCTGGAAGAAGAGGAGGTCTGCTGGATGGAGAAAGAAGCTCTTGTGAAAGAGGAGGAGGGAGAGGAAGCTGTTACAATACAAAAACAAGTAGAGGGTGAGGCTGTTACCGTGAAAGAAGAAGAGAAAGACGTTACAGAGAAAGACGCCTTAAGAGTGAAAGAGGAGGAGGGTGTTACAGTGAAAGAAAAGGAGGAAGATGCAGTTTTTGGAATGAAGGATGAAGAGGGGGAGATTACTGTCACATTAGAGGAGGACGAAGAAGAGAAGATGGGAGAACTGATTAACACTAGTAAATACAGTGAGTACTATCTTATAAAACAGGGACATTGATCTGATTAACACCAGTAAATACAGTGAGTACTATCTTATAAAACAGGGGCATTGATCTGATTAACACCAGTAAATACAGTGAGTACTATCTTATAAAACAGGGACATTGATCTGATTAACACCAGTAAATACAGTGAGTACTATATTAACAAGGGCACAAACGCTGCAGTTGTGGAACTAATGTGTGATTTTTAAAAGGGCATTCTACACTTGAATATGTTTTTGTAGTCGGAATTGTTCATGAAGTCCTCCAACAGTCCAATAATATCTAACAAGTAATATATAATAATACACACAATCTAAAGGAATGGAATTAATAATATACAAATATTTGGACGAGTGATGTCAGAGCGGCATAGACAGATACAGTAGAATAGAATACAGTATATACATATGAGATGAGTAATACATAGACTAAGATACAGTAGAATAGGATAGAATACAGTATATACCAGAGGTGGGACCAAGTCATTGTTTTACAAGTAGTCTCAAGTCTTAGCACTCAAGTTCCAAGTCAAGACAAGCTATGTAGGCTTGTACACAATCGCCCAACACACACACACACACCCTCTCTGTGTGTGGTTACAGTAGGCTAACGTATGTCAATGGTTTTACGAACAGCAGTAACATCAGGCAGGATTTAGGCTACCAACTGCCTAGCCAGTTGTAGCTCAATCTTGGGTGCAATGTTCACGTTCCCGCACTGACTGACTGTGTGGAGGCTCATTGATTTAATGTTACGTTAGCCTACATGCTATACTAGCAACAACAAAAAATGTATATAGCTGTCGGCTATATTAGCCACGACTTACCGTTCTTTGTGCAGCTTCAAATGTCGAACAAAGTTGGAAGTTGTTGCTCCTTCGGCTGTAATTTTCTTCCCAGATGTTTTGCAAGTTGCAATCTGTTTTTTGTTGATACAACGTAGTCTTTATATCCGAAAATAACAATTACTTAATTACATCAAGTGTTCCAATGGTAAAACGTTTGAGTTAGTTACATCAAGCGTTCCAATGGTAAAATGTTTGAGTTCATTTTGTCCTGACACGGTCACTTTGCTTGCTGTTTATTGCCACGTTGGGATGCAACCTTTTTTCAATATCCTTTTTTATCATTTTACCCCCTTTTTTTCTCCCCAATTTCGATCTTGTATCATCTTTGCAACTCCCCAACGGGCTGGGGAGGCAAAGGTCAAGTCATACGTCCTCTGAAACATGACCCGCCAAACCGAGCTTCTTCACACCCGCCCGCTTAACCCTGAAGCAAGCCGCACCAATATGTCGGAGGAAACACCGTTCACCTGACGACCGAGGTCATCCTGCAGGCGCCACAAGGAGTCGCTAGAGCGCGATGAGCCAAGTAAAGCCCCCCCCCGGACAAACCCTCCCCATAACCAAGACGAGGCTTGGCCAATTGTGTGCCGCCCTATGGGACTCCCGATCACAGCAGGTTGTGGTACAGTCCGGGATCGAACCCGGGTGTGTAGTGACACCTCTAGCACTGCGATGCAGTACCTTAGATCGCTGTGCCACTCAGGCATAACCTTTTTTTAACCAATTCTGATGGTTGTTAAAAGTGGAACTTTGACATTATTACCGTTATATCAACACACTCAACACTCTCAACACCCCCAACTATCAATCTCTTTGGCACCGTAGACATATAGTGACCAAACATTCCATGTGACCAAACATTCCTGAGAATGAGTCTCAAATAGTCACCTGTCCCTTTTAATAGCCGGGCAATGGCACACATAGAAAATACATTTGACTATTTGAGACTCATTGCACCCGAAAATGTCCATAATATCTGCATTAATAGTGGAATGATCGTGTTTCACAATATTCCTAAACAAAAAACAATATTCTCAATCTTCTATTGTGTTGTTGACTGAACGTTTGTTTATGTGTAACTCTGTGTTGTTTTTGTCGCACTGCTTTGCTTTATCTTGGCCAGGTTGCAGTTGTAAATGAGAACTTGTTCTCAACTGATCGACCTGGTTAAATAAAGGAGAAATAAATACAACATAATAATACATAAAAATGTAGGAGCAGTATGGACCTAGTCTGTTCATTATATACATCTACATGATGTATTGTTACACCGTGTAGGAGCAGTATAGACCTAGTCTGTTCATTATATACATCTACATGATGTATTGTTACACCGTGTAGGAGCAGTATAGACCTAGTCTGTTCATTATATACATCTACATGATGTATTGTTACACCACATAGGAGCAGTATAGACCTAGTCTGTTTATTATATACATCTACATGATGTATTGTTACACCATGTAGGAGCAGTATGGACCTAGTCTGTTCATTATATACATCTACATGATGTATTGTTACACCATGTAGGATCAGTATAGACCTAGTCTGTTCATTATATACATCTACATGATGTATTGATTCAACAAAAATAAAGGGAAATTATATTATTTTATACTAATACAATTGCTCAGAGAAAGAGATATAGTTTAACATGTAATTCTCAAAAGGTAGGTGTCTGAATTATTGCTACCCATGTTTTCAATACTCCAGCAACCTCCCCTTGGGAGGATAACGACACTGAAATGTTTTATGAGATTAAAGAACACATTGGGTGGGATCTTAGACCATTCCTCCATACAGAATCTCTCCAGGTCCTTGATTTATTTTGTCTGCGCTTATGGACTGCCCTGTTCCAATCAAACCACAGGTTTTCAATGGAGTTCAAGTATGATGACTGAGATGGTCATTGAAAATGTTGATTTTGTGCCCAATTAACCATTTATTTGTGGATGTTGATGTGTCTTGCTGGAAGATCCACTTATGGCCAAGTTTCAGCCTCCTAGCAGAGAGGTAAACAGGATTTCTGCTAAAATATCCTGGTAGTGGGTAAAGTTTATTTATTTATTTCATACAGTCATTTTTGCTCATCTTTATCAAGGGTATCAATAACTAGGTGCTTATTTTGATATCTAGTTATTTGACTGAATCAGGAATACACATGTGGAGTAGATGTAGAGTTTGTTTTAAATTCTCATAAAAAAACTAATCAAACAACACTTGTTGCTCTTTGTACGTGTTGATATAATATTCTTATTTAATGGAGAAGAAAAAAAACGTTTCCCTAAACTGCTTCATAATATTATAGTTCATTGAAGGAAAAAAAAAAAGTTTTCCCTCAACTGCGTTTACTCCCTCCAGACAGCAGATGGCGATATGTGTCTTCCAGGCGATGTTTGTAGTGTGACGTATAATCTAGTGGACGGAACGCTTCTTCAACAACTGTAGCCACCTTGGTAGCTCGCTAGCCAACAAAGTCGGAACATTCAAGTTCTATAGACAATTTCGTGGTTTATTTGCCACTATGATTTAAACATACTTATGTGGAAACAACTAGCTACCCCATTTAATTTAATATTTACGTTGTAAGTCAGCTAGCTGGCAGGTTAAGTTAGCACTAGTCTAGTCGCTAATGCTAACTAGCTATTAACCCCGACCATGAGCTCACTAAGCTACTCTCCTCTGGAAGAAGAGGCTGTCTGCTGGACGGAGAAAGAAGCTCTTGTGAAAGAGGAGGAGGGAGAGGAAGCTGTTACAATACAAAAACAAGTAGAGGGTGAGGCTGTTACCGTGAAAGAAGAAGAGGAGGAGGGTGTTACAGTGAAAGAAAAGGAGGAAGATGCAGTTTTTGGAATGAAGGATGAAGAGGGGGAGATTACTGTCACATTAGAGGAGGACGAAGAAGAGAAGACTGGAGAACTGATTAACACCAGTAAATACAGTGAGTACTATATTAACAGGGGCACAAACGCTGCAGTTGTGGAACTAATGTGTGATTTTTAAAAGGGCATTCTACACTTGAATATGTTTTTGTAGTCGGAATTGTTCATGACGTCCTCCAGTGATTTAAAAAAAAAACTTTTCCTATTGAAAAGTGATATATAAATCAAATCAAATCAAATTTTATTTGTCACATACACATGGTTAGCAGATGTTAATGCGAGTGTAGCGAAATGCTTGTGCTTATAGTTCCGACAATGCAGTAATAACCAACAAATAATCTAACCTAACAATTCCACAACTACTACCTTATACACACAAGTGCAAAGGGATAAAGAATATGTACATAAAGATATATGAATGAGTGATGGTACAGAACGGCATAGGCAAGATGCAGTAGATGGTATAGAGTACAGTATATACATATGAGATGAGTAATGTAGGGTATGTAAACATAAAGTGGCATAGTTTAAAGTGGCTAGTGATACATGTATTACATAAAGATGGCAAGATGCAGTAGATGATAGAGTACAGTATATACATATACATATGAGATGAGTAATGTAGGGTATGTAAACATTATATTAAGTGGCATTGTTTAAAGTGGCTAGTGGTACATTTTTACATAATTTCCATCAATTCCCATTATTAAAGTGGCTGGAGTTGAGTCAGTATGTTGGCAGCGGCCACTAAATGTTAGTGGTGGCTGTTTAACAGTCTGATGGCCTTGAGATAGAAGCTGTTTTTCAGTCTCTCGGTCCCTGCTTTGATGCACCTGTACTGACCTCGCCTTCTGGATGATAGCGGGGTGAACAGGCAGTGGCTTGGGTGGTTGTTGTCCTTGATGATCTTTATGGCCTTCCTGTGACATCGGGTGGTGTAGGTGTCCTGGAGGGCAGGTAGTTTGCCCCCGGTGATGCGTTGTGCAGACCTCACTACCCTCTGGAGAGCCTTACGGTTGTGGGCGGAGCAGTTGCCGTACCAGGCGGTGATACAGCCCGACAGGATGCTCTCGATTGTGCATCTGTAGAAGTTTGTGAGTGCTTTTGGTGACAAGCCGAATTTCTTCAGCCTCCTGAGGTTGAAGAGGCGCTGCTGCGCCTTCTTCACAACGCTGTCTGTGTGGGTGGACCAATTCAGTTTGTCCGTAGCAGCAGCAGCTGAAAAGATGAGCTCCTACAAATATTGAAATTTAAATGTTTTTTTAGAGTAAAGTACATCGAAAAAAAATCAAAAGAAAACTGCAAACTGAATAGGAGACCAAACAAGCAGCAAACAAAGAAGAAAGGCTTTTGAAAAAGTAACAATTTTTTCATAAAATTATACCGTTTTCTTAGCTAGCTAAGTTGTTTACCTGTTGCTAGGCAGTTGCTAGGGACATTCCTGGAAGAAGCTAGCTAGCTAACAAGGAGTGTCTAGTTGGCAGAAGAGAAGAAGGGACAAAGAAGGGACAAAGTGGGACAAAATAAGGACAGAAGAAAAGGGAAAGGGGGGAAAGGGGACATTAAGGTGAAGCAGTCCTCTAAAGACACAAAAGACAATAATACAAGAAACAACACTTCTATTGCCTCTCCCTCTACGATACGCACTTCCGGGTTGGAGCGAGTAGTTGCATTCCGCTTTGCTCCACAGGTAGTATTACATTTCATTTCATTACAGTACAACAGTTTGATTTGTTTGATCTTAGCTGGCTACATAGCCGTCTTTGTATCCAAGATAATTGTGTAGTCTAGAGTAATTGTCGAGGTTACCTAGCCAGTTAGAGGTTACCTAGCCAGCTACACTTTCAAACAAAGTCAACAACGCAGCCACTGCTAGCTAGCCTATTTCACCAGCCAGCAGTACTATATCATTTTAGTCAATAAGATTTTTTGCAACGTAAGCTTAACTTTCTGAACATTCGAGACGTGTAGTCCACTTGTCATTCCAATCTTTTTTGCATTAGCGTAGCCTCTTCTGTAGCCTGTCAACTATGTGTCTGTCTATCCCTGTTCTCTCCTCTCTGCACAGACCATACAAACGCTTCACACCGCGTGGCCGCTGCTACTCTAACCTGGTGGTCCCAGCGCGCACGACCCACGTGGAGTTCCAGGTCTCAGGCAGCCTCTGGAACTGCCGATCTGCGGCCAACAAGGCAGAGTTCATCTCAGCCTATGCTTCCCTCCAGTCCCTCGACTTCTTGGCACTGACGGAAACATGGATTACCACTGATAACACTGCTACTCCTACTGCTCTCTCCTCGTCTGCCCACGTGTTCTCGCACACCCCGAGAGCTTCTGGTCAGCGGGGTGGTGGCACTGGGATCCTCATCTCTCCCAAGTGGACATTCTCTCTTTCTCCCCTGACCCATCTGTCTATCGCCTCCTTTGAATTCCATGCTGTCACAGTTACCAGCCCTTTAAAGCTTAACATCCTTATCATTTATCGCCCTCCAGGTTCCCTTGGAGAGTTCATCAATGAGCTTGACGCCCTGATAAGTTCCTTTCCTGAGGATGGCTCACCTCTCACAGTTCTGGGTGACTTTAACCTCCCCACGTCTACCTTTGACTCATTCCTCTCTGCCTCCTTCTTTCCACTCCTCTCCTCTTTTGACCTCACCCTCTCACCTTCCCCCCCTACTCACAAGGCAGGCAATACGCTTGACCTCATCTTTACTAGATGCTGTTCTTCCACTAATCTCATTGCAACTCCCCTCCAAGTCTCCGACCACTACCTTGTATCCTTTTCCCTCTCGCTCTCATCCAACACTTCCCACACTGCCCCTACTCGGATGGTATCGCGCCGTCCCAACCTTCGCTCTCTCTCCCCCGCTACTCTCTCCTCTTCCATCCTATCATCTCTTCCCTCTGCTCAAACCTTCTCCAACCTATCTCCTGATTCTGCCTCCTCAACCCTCCTCTCCTCCCTTTCTGCATCCTTTGACTCTCTATGTCCCCTATCCTCCAGGCCGGCTCGGTCCTCCCCTCCTGCTCCGTGGCTCGACGACTCATTGCGAGCTCACAGAACAGGGCTCCGGGCAGCCGAGCGGAAATGGAGGAAAACTCGCCTCCCTGCGGACCTGGCATCCTTTCACTCCCTCCTCTCTACATTCTCCTCTTCTGTCTCTGCTGCTAAAGCCAATTTCTACCACTCTAAATTCCAAGCATCTGCCTCTAACCCTAGGAAGCTCTTTGCCACCTTCTCCTCCCTCCTGAATCCTCCTCCCCCTCCTCCCCCCTCCTCCCTCTCTGCTGATGACTTCGTCAACCATTTTGAAAAGAAGGTCGACGACATCCGATCCTCGTTTGCTAAGTCAAACGACACCGCTGGTTCTGCTCACACTGCCCTACCCTGTGCTTTGACCTCTTTCTCCCCTCTCTCTCCAGATGAAATCTCGCGTCTTGTGACGGCCGGCCGCCCAACAACCTGCCCGCTTGACCCTATCCCCTCCTCTCTTCTCCAGACCATTTCCGGAGACCTTCTCCCTTACCTCACCTCGCTCATCAACTCATCCTTGACCGCTGGCTACGTCCCTTCCGTCTTCAAGAGAGCGAGAGTTGCACCCCTTCTGAAAAAACCTACACTCGATCCCTCCGATGTCAACAACTACAGACCAGTATCCCTTCTTTCTTTTCTCTCCAAAACTCTTGAACGTGCCGTCCTTGGCCAGCTCTCCTGCTATCTCTCTCAGAATGACCTTCTTGATCCAAATCAGTCAGGTTTCAAGACTAGTCATTCAACTGAGACTGCTCTTCTCTGTGTCACGGAGGCGCTCCGCACTGCTAAAGCTAACTCTCTCTCCTCTGCTCTCATCCTTCTAGACCTATCGGCTGCCTTTGATACTGTGAACCATCAGATCCTCCTCTCCACCCTCTCCGAGCTGGGCATCTCCGGCGCGGCCCACGCTTGGATTGCGTCCTACCTGACAGGTCGCTCCTACCAGGTGGCGTGGCGAGAATCTGTCTCCGCACCACGTGCTCTCACCACTGGTGTCCCCCAGGGCTCTGTTCTAGGCCCTCTCCTATTCTCGCTATACACCAAGTCACTTGGCTCTGTCATATCCTCACATGGTCTCTCCTATCATTGCTATGCAGACGACACACAATTAATCTTCTCCTTTCCCCCCTCTGATAACCAGGTGGTGAATCGCATCTCTGCATGTCTGGCAGACATATCAGTGTGGATGACGGATCACCACCTCAAGCTGAACCTCGGCAAGACGGAGCTGCTCTTCCTCCCGGGGAAGGACTGCCCGTTCCATGATCTCGCCATCACGGTTGACAACTCCATTGTGTCCTCCTCCCAGAGTGCTAAGAACCTTGGCGTGATCCTGGACAACACCCTGTCGTTCTCAACTAACATCAAGGCGGTGACCCGTTCCTGTAGGTTCATGCTCTACAACATTCGCAGAGTACGACCCTGCCTCACGCAGGAAGCGGCGCAGGTCCTAATCCAGGCACTTGTCATCTCCCGTCTGGATTACTGCAACTCGCTGTTGGCTGGGCTCCCTGCCTGTGCCATTAAACCCCTACAACTCATCCAGAACGCCGCAGCCCGTCTGGTGTTCAACTTTCCCAAGTTCTCTCACGTCACCCCGCTCCTCCGCTCTCTCCACTGGCTTCCAGTTGAAGCTCGCATCCGCTACAAGACCATGGTGCTTGCCTACGGAGCTGTGAGGGGAACGGCACCTCCGTACCTTCAGGCTCTGATCAGGCCCTACACCCAAACAAGGGCACTGCGTTCATCCACCTCTGGCCTGCTCGCCTCCCTACCTCTGAGGAAGTACAGTTCCCGCTCAGCCCAGTCAAAACTGTTCGCTGCTCTGGCACCCCAATGGTGGAACAAACTCCCTCACGACGCCAGGTCAGCGGAGTCAATCACCACCTTCCGGAGACACCTGAAACCCCACCTCTTTAAGGAATACCTAGGATAGGATAAAGTAATCCTTCTAACCCCCCCCCCCCTTAAAAGAGTTAGATGCACTATTGTAAAGTGGTTGTTCGACTGGATATCATAAGGTGAATGCACCAATTTGTAAGTCGCTCTGGATAAGAGCGTCTGCTAAATGACGTAAATGTAAATGTCCGTGATGTGTACACCGAGGAACTTAAAACTTTCCACCTTCTCCACTACTGACCCGTCGATGTGGATAGGGGGGTGCTCCCTCTGCTGTTTCCTGAAGTCCACAATCATCTCCTTTGTTTTGTTGACGTTGAGTGTGAGGTTATTTTCCTGACACCACACTCCGAGGGCCCTCACCTCCTCCCTGTAGGCCGTCTCGTCGTTGTTGGTAATCAAGCCTACCACTGTAGTGTCGTCCGCAAACTTGATGATTGAGTTGGAGGCGTGCATGGCCACGCAGTCGTGGGTGAACAGGGAGTACAGGAGAGGGCTCAGAACGCACCCTTGTGGGGCCCCAGTGTTGAGGATCAGCGGGGTGGAGATGTTGTTACCTACCCTCACCACCTGGGGGCGGCCCGTCAGGAAGTCCAGGACCCAGTTGCACAGGGCGGGGTCGAGACCCAGGGTCTCGAGCTTGATGACGAGTTTGGAGGGTCTATGGTGTTAAATGCTGAGCTGTAGTCGATGAACAGCATTCTCACATAGGTATTCCTCTTGTCCAGATGGGTTAGGGCAGTGTGCAAGTGTGGTTGCGATTGCGTCGTCTGTGGACCTATTGGGTCGGTAAGCAAATTGGAGTGGGTCTAGGGTGTCCGGTAGGGTGGAGGTGATATGGTCCTTGACTAGTCTCTCAAAGCACTTCATGATGACGGAAGTGAGTGCTACGGGGCGGTAGTCATTTAGCTCAGTTACCTTAGCTTTCTTGGGAACAGGAACAATGGTTGCCCTCTTGAAGCATGTGGGAACAGCAGACTGGGATAAGGATTGATTGAATATGTCCGTAAACACACCAGCCAGCTGGTCTGCGCATGCTCTGAGGACGCGGCTGGGAATGCCGTCTGGGCCTGCAGCCTTGTGAGGGTTAACACGTTTAAATGTTTTACTCACCTCGGCTGCAGTGAAGGAGAGCCCGCAGGTTTTGGTAGCGGGCAGTGTCAGTGGCACTGTATTGTCCTCAAAGCGAGCAAAAAAGTTATTAAGCCTGTCTGGGAGCAAGACATCCTGGTCCGCGACGGGGCTGGTTTTCTTTTTGTAATCCGTGATTGACTGTAGACCCTGCCACATACCTCTTGTGTCTGAGCTGTTGAATTGCGATTCTATTTTGTCTCTGTACTGGGACTTAGCTAGTTTGATTGCCTTGCGGAGAGAATAGCTACACTGTTTGTATTCCGTCATGTTTCCGGTCACCTTGCCCTGGTTAAAAGCAGTGGTTCGCGCTTTCAGTTTCACGCGAATGCTGCCGTCAATCCACGGTTTCTGGTTTGGGAATGTTTTAATCGTTGCTGTGGGTACGACATCGTCAATGCACTTTCTAATGAACTCGCTCACCGAATCAGTAAATACAGTAAAGTATAATTACACTAAAGGGAAACAAATAAATGTGTTGAACAAAATAGTGTTTTTTTTAGACAATTGCAAACTAGAAGGAGTGAGTGATGTCATAGTAAGGCATTCAAGGAGTTGGCTTGATGGGAAGTCGTGATGTCATCCAATAGG
This sequence comes from Salvelinus namaycush, assembly GCF_016432855.1. Classification (NCBI taxonomy): domain Eukaryota; kingdom Metazoa; phylum Chordata; class Actinopteri; order Salmoniformes; family Salmonidae; genus Salvelinus; species Salvelinus namaycush. The sequence continues at coordinate 19,490,014 of NC_052345.1, forward strand.
CGACAGATCTTCATGTGAATATTCATTATTCTTTTAAAAATCCTTCCTGTTCTGTCAAGTTGGTTGTTGATCATTGCTAGAAATCCATTTTCAAGTCTTGCCATAGACTTTCAAGACAATTTCAGTCCAAACTGTAACTAGGCCACACAAGAACATTCAATGTCATCTTGGTAAGCTCCTCCAGTGTTGATTTGGCCTTGTGGTTTAGGTTATTGTCCTGTTAGGACAGTTTTTTGTATTCAGGTCTCTGAAATGCACTCTACCTACGTAACATTTAGTTTCCTTATGTTACGCTGGGAAAACAGTTTTCATGGGCACAGATCCTAAATAATTTCAGAGTTTGCTAAATCCAATGGTTCTAACTGAGAGTCACCTTAACTTTATTGACAACACCCAAATGGATACTGTCATTAACACGGTTCTTCAATAATTACACATCATTCTTAATACGGAAGCTGTTTAGTTACAGTCACATGTTCAACTATCATCAGCTGATCCAGGAAATCATTTTCGGAATGACAGTCACATGACAAACTTAACGACATGCAACAACAACCAAAGTGCTTCTTCATTCATTACTCTGGTAAAGACAGTTATGCCGTGCTCCATGTTGGATCCAACATCCCAAACAAATTTATGTTTAATGTTATTGTCTGCTTGATTTACAGTAGGGTCTCGTTTGTCTGTTTGCACACAGAGATACTTTGGTCATAATGTGTAGAGAAGTGTTCCTTGGTGGATAGGCTATTGTACAACACACAGAGCTATTTTCCTATATTTGTTGTTAGGTGAAGTTATGGGTCCTACAGTAGGTCTATGTTGTTGTTAGGTGAAGTTATGGGTTCTACAGTAGGTCTATGTTGTTGTTATGGGTCCTACAGTAGGTCTATGTTGTTGTTATGGGTCCTACAGTAGGTCTATGTTGTTGTTATGGGTCCTAGAGTACACTATGTACAGTGGGGCAAAAAAGTATTTAGTCAGCCACCAATTGTGCAAGTTCTCCCACTTAAAAAGATGAGAGGCCTGTAATTTTCATCATAGGTACACTTCAACTATGACAGACAAAATGAGAAAAAAAAATCCAGAAAATCACATTGTAGGATTTTTAATGAATTCATTTGCAAATTATGGTGGAAAATAAGTATTTGGTCAATAACAAAATTTATCTCAATACTTTGTTATATACCCTTTGTTGGCAATGACAGAGGTCAAACGTTTTCTGTAAGTCTTCACAAGGTTTTCACACACTGTTGCTGGTATTTTGGCCCATTCCTCCATGCAGATCTCCTCTAGAGCAGTGATGTTTTGGGGCTGTTGCTGGGCAACACGGACTTTCAATTCCCTCCAAAGATTTTCTATGGGGTTGAGATCTGGAGACTGGCTAGGCCCCTCCAGGACCTTGAAATGCTTCTTACGAAGCCACTCCTTCGTTGCCCGGGCGGTGTGTTTGGGATCATTGTCATGCTGAAAGACCCAGCCACGTTTCATCTTCAATGCCCTTGCTGATGGAAGGAGGTTTTCACTCAAAATCTCACGATACATGGCCCCATTCATTCTTTCCTTTACACGGATCAGTCGTCCTGGTCCCTTTGCAGAAAAACAGCCCCAAAGCATGATGTTTCCACCCCCATGCTTCACAGTAGGTATGGTGTTCTTTGGATGCAACTCAGCATTCTTTGGCCTCCAAACACGACGAGTTGAGTTTACACCAAAAAGTTCTATTTTGGTTTCGTCTGACCATATGACATTCTCACAATCTTCTTCTGGATCATCCAAATGCTCTCTAGCAAACTTCAGACGGGCCTGGACATGTACTGGCTTAACTTCTTCTGGCTGCAAGCCCGAAGCCGGGCACAATATGACAACAGCCACTTCAAGTGCAGGGCGCGAAATTCAAAATATATTTTTTCGAAATATTTAACTTTCACACATTAACAAGTCCAATACAGCATTTGAAAGATAAACATCTTGTGAATCCAGCCAACATGTCCGATTTTTAAAATGTTTTACAGCGAAAACACCACATATAATTATGTTAGCTCACCACCAAATACAAAAAAGGACAGACATTTTTCACAGCACAGGTAGCATGCACAAAGCCAACCTAACTAACCAAGAACCAACCAAACTAACCAAGAAACAACTTCATCAGATGACAGTCTTATAACATGTTATACAATAAATCTATGTTTTGTTCGAAAAATGTGCATATTTGAGGTATAAATCAGTTTTACATTGCAGCTACCATTACAGCTACCGTCACAAATAGGACCAAAGCAGCCAGAGTAATTACAGACACCAACGTCAAATACCTAAATACTCACCATAAAACATTTCTGAAAAATCGATGGTGTATAGCAAATTAAAGACAAACATCTTGTGAATCCAGCCAATATTTCCAATTTTTTTAAGTGTTTTACAGCGAAAACACAATATAGCATTATATTAGCTTACTACAATAGCCTACCACACTACCGCATTCATTCATCAAGGCACGTTAGCGATAGCAATAGGCACGTTAGCGATAGCGAATAAACCAGCAAAAGATATATAATTTTTGACTAACCTTGATAAGCTTCATCAGATGACAGTCCTATAACATCAGGTTATACATACACTTATGTTTTGTTCGAAAATTTGCATATTTAGAGCTGAAATCAGTGGTTATACATTGTGCTAACGTAGCATCTTTTTCCCAGAATGTGCGGATATTTTTTATGGCACTCAACTATTCTGACCAAATAACTATACATAAACGTTACTAAAAAATACATGTTGTATAGGAAATGATAGATACACTAGTTCTTAATGCAATCGCCGTGTTAGAATTCTAAAAATAACTTCATTACGACATCCAGCTTATGTATAGCGAGAGAGTACCCAAAATCTGGGCGCAAACGAATATTTCACATGTTCGACAGATATATGAAATAGCATCATAAAATGGGTCCTACTTTTGATGATCTTTCATCAGAATGTTGTACAAGGGGTCCTTTGTCGGGAACAATCGTTGTTTGGATTTAGAATGTCCTCTTCTCCAGTCAATTAGCACGGAAAGCTAGCAAAGTGGCGCTAAGCTCTCCTTCCTGAACAAAGGCACACAACGCAACACGCCTAACGTCCCGAATAAATTTCAATAATCTAATAAAACTATATTGAAAAAACATACTTTACGATGATATTGTCACATGTATCAAATAAAATCAAAGCCGGAGATATTAGTCGTCCATAACGACAGCTTATCAGAAGGCAAATCCAGGTCCCTTCACGCGCTCTCCAGAAAACAGGAAACTGGTGACACGTCATGCCGAGAGCTTTTATTCGACCCCAGATCAAGTTACACACTCCATTTCTTCTCTCACTGCCTGTCGACATCTAGTGGAAGACGTATGAAGTGCATCTATACTAATAAATATCAAGGACATTAATAGGCAGGCCCTAGAACAGAGCATCGATTTCAGATTTTCCACTTCCTGTCAGGAAGTTTGCTGCAAAATGAGTTCTGTTTTACTCACAGATATAATTCAAACGGTTTTAGAAACTAGAGAGTGTTTTCTATCCAATAGTAATAATAATATGCATATTGTACGAGCAAGAATTGAGTACGAGGCCGTTTGAAATGGGCACCTTTTATCCGGCTACTCAATACTGCCCCTGCAGCCCAAACAGGTTAAGCAGGGGGACACGTCTGGCACTGCAGGATTTGAGTCCCTGGCGACCTAGTGTGTTACTGATGGTAGGCTTTGTTACTTTGGTCCCAGCTCTCTGCAGGTCATTCACTAGGTGCCCCCGTGTGGTTCTGGGATTTTTGCTCACCGTTCTTGTGATCATTTTGACCCCACGGGGTGAGATCTTGCGTGGAGCCCCAGATCGAGGGAGATTATCAGTGGTCTTGTATGTCTTCCATTTCCTAATAATTGCTCCCACAGTTGATTTCTTCAAACCAAGCTGCTTACCTATTGCAGATTCAGTCTTCCCAGCCTGGTGCAGGTCTACAATTTTGTTTCTGGTGTCCTTTGACAGCTCTTTGGTCTTGGCCATAGTGGAGTTTGGAGTGTGACTGTTTGAGGTTGTGGACAGGTGTCTTTTATACTGATAACAACTTCAAACAGGTGCCATTAATACAGGTAACGAGTGGAGGACAGAGGAGCCTCCTAAAGAAGTTGTTACAGGTCTGTGAGAGCCAGAAATCTTGCTTGTTTGTAGGTGACCAAATACTTATTTTCCACCATAATTTGCAAATAAATTCATAAAAAATCCTACAATGTGATTTTCTGGATTTTTTTTCTCTCATTTTGTCTGTCATAGTTGAAGTGTACCTATGATGAAAATTACAGGCCTCTCTCATCTTTTTAAGTGGGAGAACTTGCACAATTGGTGGCTGACTAAATACTTTTTTGCCCCACTGTATGTCATGCAACAACAACCAAAGTGCTTCTTCATTCATTACAGGTATATTTGTTGTTAGGTGAAGTTATGGGCCAATTTGGCAAACAGTGTACAAACCCTCATTGTCAGGCTGATGGAAAAGCTAGACAAAGAGCATTTTACTGGTAAAAGTGTTTTTTTAAATACAAAGCGGTTGATTTGCGACAATAACACAAACATATTAACTTCTTTGAGGTACCCCCCTCCCCCCCCCCCCCCCCCCCCCCCTTCTTCTCAATTTCCACCTAAAGACATACCCTAATCTAACTGCCTGTAGCTCAGGCCCAGAAGCAAGGATATGCATATTCGTGGTATCATTTGAAAGGAAACACTCTGAATTTTTTGGAAATGTGAATTGAATGTAGGAGAATATAACACAATAGATCTGGTAGAAGAAAATACAAGGAAATGAACATACGTTTTCTGTTTTTTATTGTTGCTGCATCATTTTTCAAATGACCCAGAACAGCCAAACATACAGATAGGATGCTGTGGATGATTTGAATGAAGAACATAAGATGGCAACAATAGCTGAGCAAAGTTTTAGACAGATAACGTCAAAAATGAGCGTGCTACTTGACATTGAGCATGAAGTCACCCAGGTTTCCCACACAAATGTACCCAAGTGGCCGAATTGGTACAGTGATACATTTTGAAGGAAAGAACTATATACAAAATACATAAATGCTTTTCTAACACACACCCCCCCAAAAAATATATATATATATGAAAAAAATATATAAAATACATAAATAATAAACAAACAAATAACAAGGGTAACTATTTACACATTTTCTATTTACAGTATTGTGAAGACCCTCAGTCCTCTACACAATATTGTGCTGCTGGTGCCATGGCCCATAGCAGTCTCTTTCTGCTGTAAAGCAGAGGCTTACTGAACAGGTGGTGCAGGTGATGGGGCATTTCCTGTGACAAAGGGCACAACGACGTCTCCCTACTGTGCCCTTTTTGCCCTGAGGCACATTCAGGCCTGCAGAGATGATTCTGGGCAGGTGAACACCACTGGTTGGAGCAGAAGTTGCTGCAGTGGACTTGCTGTAGCTAGCAAGCTCCTGGATGAGCAGCTCCCTTAAGGTTAGCTGTGAGATGGGGGGCTGTCTCTATCAATTTCCTCTAATTTGGGTTAAATCTGTATACCTGGACTTTGTTTTAGATTTTCCTGATTTATTCGCCATAATTTAAATATATTAACTTGTTGAAAATGCTATTGAATATATACTGCTATGCGTAACACTCGTGGCTCCGTCAAGTAGGATTTGCAATGGCGAATGAACCTCTTTTATGCCAGAGTTTACGACATAGGCTGGTCTTCAAACGTATAACCATTACATATTGCCGTTTACCTCAGCTCATTGGCTATCTTCCAAGCTAGATTTCAAGATGATCAGTGGTCATTGGGACAAAATACAGTCAATCAACGATAGACCGGTCCTATCATTGGTGCGCAATGAGGTCATTGATTGGTGTCTTCAAATCGGTTTGTTTCGGTCAATACGCCCCGGGAAAAGAACCATCATGTATGGTTGTGTTAGGAACAACCAGAGGATTGCAATGAAACCAGCCATGACTGGATAAACGTTTGTTTAGTGTGTGTAATTACCACAAACGCTTAGTCCAAAGTTGAATGAGACAGAAATCACGACGCAACTGGTTTACAAATGTTTCGTGTTAGGCTATAAAAATAGATTTTATCAAACAAAACGAACATTCACTGTGTAGTTAGAACACTTGGCATTGCCACCAGAGGAAGATCTTCAATGGTAAGCGATTTATTTTATTGTTATTTCTGACTTTCGTGACGCTAATGCTTGGTTGGAAAATGCTAGTAATACTTGTGTGCATGTGGGGCGCCGTCCTCAGAAAATCGCATGTTTGCTTTTGCAGTAAACCTTTTTGAAATCTGACACAGCGGCTGGATTAATAAGACGTTCATCTTCTAAATGATGTAAGATACATGTATTTACAAGAATGTTTAATACAACGAAGGGTGTATTTAAAATGTTAGCTCTCTGCAGTTTCACCGGATGTTGGCCTGGTGGGACGTTAGCGTCTCACCTACCCTAGAGAAGTTAAGCAGGACATTCAAACGAGCCTTACAATTATAATCCAAAGTAGTGTGAAATGTACTCATAAGCAACCTGGAAATGGAGGTTACTCCCCTGAGTTTCCCCCCATTCAGAATACATTGTGAATAACTAAAATCTTTGCTCACCATTTAAGATATAGTACATCCATAACTAGTGGTTTCCTCATTAGCAGGGAGGAGTTTCTACAACTATATTGCATGTGCATGGCCCTCGTGCCGCAATTTTAGCAAACACAGAAAGTGGCCTATATTGGAGACCAAAAGTTGTCTGGTACACTGGTACACTGCTTAGTGTTTCAACAACATGAATAACTTATTTCTAGTCTACAATCATCGATGTTACTACTAATGTGAAAACAAGACAAAATATGACTGTTCTTGCTCATTTTAAGACAAATGTCAAATAATCATTACATTCATTACAGACGTCAGTTGTTGTACAACTTAATTTCTAGCCTACAATCATCGATGTTACTACTAAAATATGACTATTCTTGCTCATTTTAAGATAATTGTAACATTCATTACAGACGTCAATTGTTGTACAACATCATGCCTACGCTGTTGGCATCACCTTTTACAGTGGATTTCTGCTGTTGTGGGCCTTTAACCATCTGTCTAACTTTGTCATTCACACAGGAGAGAGACGTGACTATCGTGGATCCTCTGGGGAGCCTCAACAACCTCATGATGCTGACAAGGCAGAGAAGAGTCTCTCCACATTAGAACACCTCAAGAAACATCAGCAGAGATCCACAGGGAAGAGAACTCACCGCTGCTCTGACTGTGGGAAGAGATTCACCTCACCAGCAGGCATTAAAATTCATCAGAGAATCCACACAGTAGAGAAACCTTACAGGTGTACTCAATGTGGGAAGAGTTTTGATACATCTAGCCATCTGAAGATACACCAGAGAATACACACAGTAGAGAAACCTTATAGCTGTACTCAATGTGGGAAGAGTTTTGATACATCTAGCCATCTGAAGATACACCAGAGAATACACACAGGAGAGAAGCCTTATAGCTGTACTCAATGTGGGAAGAGTTTTACTCAGCTAAGCAACCTGATATCACACCAGAGAACACACACGGGAGAGAAACCCTATAGCTGTGATGAATGTGGGAAGAGTTTTACCACGTCTAGCAATCTAACTCTTCACCAGAGAACACACACAGGAGAGAGACCTTATAGCTGTGATCAATGCGGGAAGAGTTTTACTCAGCTAAACAACCTGATATCACACCAGAGAACACACACAGGAGAGAAACCCTATAGCTGTACTCAATGTGGGAAGAGTTTTACTCATTCATCCAGCCTGATACAACACCAGAGAGCACACACAGGAGAGAAACCTTATAGCTGTGATCAATGTGGGAAGAGTTTTGTTACATCTAGCTATCTAACTGTACACCAGAGAACACACACAGGAGAGAAACCTTATAGCTGTAATCAATGTGGGAAGAGTTTTGTTACATCTAGCTATCTAACTGAACACCAGAGAACACACACAGGAGAGAAACCCTATAGCTGTAATCAATGTGGGAAGAGTTTTACTCAGTCAAACAGCCTGGTACAACACCAGATAACACACACGGGAAAGAAATCTCGTAGCTGTGACCAGAGATACTCTGATAAAAGATCTCTGATCAAACATCAGAAAATACATACATGAAGGAGTTGTTTCATGATATAAATGAATTAATGTCACAATGTAGAATGTTTTAATATTGTAGTGGGAGTATTTTAATGATGTCACAATGTAGAATGTTTTAACATTGTAGTAGGAGTATTTTAATGATGTCACAATATAGAATGTTTTAACATTGTAGTAGGAATATTTTAATGATGTCACAATGTAGAATGTTTTAACGTTTGCCCCCTGTTCTATTGATTTCAACATGATATGGATATTAGCCTCAGGGGGAAAATCCAGGCTCTGAATTGAAAGAGTACTATTTATGTGATGTAACAAGTCAAAAAGTTTTGTGTTTGGATCTTATTTTGACTGCATGTTTTTCCATTTTGGAGAGGAGTTTTGTTTGGGCTCGTTCCAAGTAGATGAGAGTTCTAGAAGCTAGTGGGGGAAAAATACATTTTTTTTTTTTTTTTTAAATTGTTGACAGCCAGTAGACACCATGTTTATATTGGTGAAGGTGACGCATTGTAGTTGATTATAATGTGAAATAAAAATTGTTTTCTGTTGGTTTTAAGCATTCTCTTAAGGTGTTAGTCTTTGGTTTTTCCATTTATATTTTGAGGTTTGGATTTTAGCACGTATAGCTCGTTAGCACATAGGATGCACTGATTGGTGTCACCTCGTTAGTCAGTATGTGTTACACCTGTGCTGGCTTGTCCATCACGTTAGTGGGAAGGTGTTTCACCTGAGCTGGTCCAGGTTCTATTTAAGAGTGTCTGGCCCAGTGCTCCAGTTGTCTTGATAGATGTGGACAGTCTTATAATACTTTTATTGCATCAAATGGTTGTTTTATGCAACAGAATAAAGTGTTCTTAGAACTATTGTGTTTGTTCTACTGAGGATGGGCCTCTGGGAGATTTACAATGTCTTTTGGGTGATAACCTAAAGAGACCGCATTCCAGAGCATGAGTTAATGTTTCTGTTCTATATGGTACCAGGGAGAGATGACCCCAGGGCCAGACCCTGGTCTCTACACAAAGAGTACTGTTTTTACAGCAGATACTGTCTGCTGAGAATTATAAGTATCTTTCATACAAATCTTAACCTTGTGACCCGTTCTATACATCTGCTGTTGGTCATGTAGGTTGAAAGGGGTGTATCTTGGCTGTAAAAGACCTTTTGTACTTTTGTATCGGGGCTCTCAACAAATCATCTGGGGGTGATTTGTCGACCAGCCATCATTATCGTAGAGTACTCAATTGATTCACTTTATATGTGTGTGTTGTCTTGACCTGCTCCCTTATTAATAAGTGAATCAAGATTTAGTTTAAGAATAACTCTGACTTGTGTGATAAGTTTGTCTCCTCATTTGATATTAAAGAAATTAACCACATTTGGCGATGGGGATGTGAATTTTCATTTGGTGACGCTCCGGGTAAATGATACATGAGGGATCCCTCAAACTTGGAATCTCAGGAGACCACACTTTGGGAACGGAGCAGATGGACCCAACTTTGATCTGAGAGGCAGAGAGCCGAGTAGATACCACATCTCAAACATAGTTAAAAAAAAAAAAAAGTGAGCGAAACAAGCAGAGTTTTTATAAAAGCCTAGTATGCTTTGAGTGTGTATTCCTGTGTGAGGGGTGAGGGGACACCTTGGAGGTGTGAAGAGGGCCGAGCCAGCTATCTATGTGAACTGGATGAAAACTAGAATCTGTGTTTACTAGTTAAGACCATGTATGATATAGTATAAGCTAGTAAGGTGCACCTGTAATTATTCCCAGTATGAGAAGAGTTGCTAGATTTATTAATTAAACATTTTTCCATAAAGTTAGAGTGAAACAAGGTGGCTGATTAGCTGTTGATGTTGAAGAAGCGTCCCGTCAACTAGATTATATGTCGGTGGCAGAATCACCTGAATAACGCACATCGCCATCTGCTGACTGGAGTTGGTATCGCAGTTGAGAAAATACTTTCAGACAGAAGGCTAAATAGCGACTGCCCCTACAAACCAACGACTCTCTTTGAAAACTGGCGATGCGGCATCAGAAACATTTATTATAGTGTAAAAATGTACTACAAAGTGTAGCTAAACAGAATAACTTTGGTCATACCCACTCAGCACGTGACGTCAGGTCTCTGTTGTGCCCTCTATTTCGCCCTAAAATAGTCATCCCTAATTGGGTTGTGTATAACTATGTAAATGTCTCTCAGACAAGGTAACCTTTATCCATATACACTCTAAAAAGTCAAGGTTCCTGGAGTATCCTTTAGGGGTTCTTCAAATTGAAACTGTGGGGGAACCCCTAAAAGGTATTCAAAGAACCTTTTGTGGGAACCCCTATAAGTTATTTGAAGAACCCCTTATAATGATTTCTCAAAGAACCTTTTGGAGTTCATTTTTTAACTCCCTGTCCACCCTCCCTCCATTATAAAAACATATTTTAATAACAATATTGACAATATTGATTTAAATAATTCATTGTTTATTTAGTGGCACCACAAATGTGAATTAATATTTACAAAACAATTTACCAAACAAAACACATTACAAAATTGCAACATTTCTGAAGACATGTCAGACCATAATAAATAATACATTTACTTTGTATAGTGCTTTTCATGACGTTTAAAATACACTGCTCAAAAAAATAAAGGGAACACTTAAACAACACAATGTAACTCCAAGTCAATCACACTTCTGTGAAATCAAACTGTCCACTTAGGAAGCAACACTGATTGACAATACATTTCACATGCTGTTGTGCAAATGGAATAGACAAAAGGTGGAAATTATAGGCAATTAGCAAGACACCCCCAATAAAGGAGTGATTCTGCAGGTGGTGACCACAGACCACTTCTCAGTTCCTATGCTTCCTGGCTGATGTTTTGGTCACTTTTGAATGCTGGCGGTGCTTTCACTCTAGTGCAGGGGTCGGGAACCTTTTTGACTAAGAGAGCCATGAAAGCAAAAAATTTGGAAATATATTTCAGTGAGAGCCATATAATATATTTTAAAAGTGAATTCAACTAAATGGCAGTATAATAAGCCTCTGAATTTATTCTTAAATAATGTTGTTATAATACTCACCATTAATGCGACTTCTGGTGCTGCATGGATTTGCTGATGTCTTTGTAGTCTGGTTGGTACTTGGTGAGGTTAAGCTTCATGCAAGCGTTGAGGCTTTCATCCGTTAAACGTGATCGTAGGTTGGACTTGATGTTTTTAAGATGTGAGAATGACTGCTCACATGCATACGTAGATCCAAACATGGTCAATACAGCAATACTCACACGCTGCAGTGTGTGGTATGTGACAGGAAGCGCGTTCCAAGTTTTGAGAATCAGCTGGTCTTCGGGTTGAAGTTTTTTCATTTCTGTCCACATGTGCTTGCTCGCCAACTCCGCTTTCTGTCGTGTGATTCTTTCCAAATCTTCATTCAGTGACTTGAACTTATTCACCCACATGTCTGAGGCCTTCAGGTCAGCCACTTCTGCTTCAAAATCTCTGACGGAGACACCAGGAATGTAACTCAGGTCGGCTGTGTTCAGTGAACACTCGTTTGGAAGGGTGATGAACTTAAAAAGACGAGTGTGCTCACGAAATTCTCCAAAGCGTGCTTTGAAGGACTGTAGGAGACTGGATGTGCAGCGAGCTAGCTGGTGGAGATCAAAGTTTTGAATAGGCTCACTTGCTGTGCATGCATCTTTAAATTGGCTCAGTTTTTCAAAATGTAGTAAACGACCTGTTTCAAGATCCATGATGAAAAGTTCTAGCTTGTTTTCAAAAGCAAACACAGCTTGTTGAAGGGATAACACTGTATTTCCAATGCCTTGCATTTTCACGTTGAGCTGGTTCAGATGTTCAGTCATATCTACGAGATAGTAAAACTTGAGGAGCCACTCAGTTTCGGCTAGCTCAGGATGCTCGATGCCTTTCATTTCAAGGAAAGTCTGGATTTCTTTCAGGCAAGCCGCAAAACGGCTAAGCACCTTCCCTCTTGACAACCAACGCACATTGCTGTGCAAAAGCAGACCAGGATAGTTATTTCCAACTTCATCCAGCAGTGTTTTAAACTGGCGATCATTTAAGGCTCGAGCAACAATAAAGTTGATCACACGAATGACCAGCGACATCACTTCCCCAAACTGCCTGTCACACATCTGAGCACAAAGTGCCTCCTGGTGTAGAATGCAATGGAAACTTAGGATGGGTCTATTTTCATGTTCACGGAGAAGCGCCACAAATACTTTTTTATTCCCCACCATACACGGAGCACCATCAGTACACACTGAGAGAAGTTTATCCATAGGTAGATTTTTTTCTTGAGCAAACTCCATGAAAGACTTAAATAAATCCTCACCTCTTGTGGACCCTTTTAATGGCAGAACTGCAAGACTTTTTTCGCGCAGTGTGTCACCAACAGCATATCTTGCAATCACGCTGAACTGTGACAAATGGCTCACGTCTGTTGACTCATCCAAAGCCAGGGAAAAGAACAGCGCTGCATTTATGTCCTTCACTTGCGTTTCCTCCACTTTGTTTGCCATCACGATGGTACGATCATGAACAGTTCTTGCCGACAGAGGCATGTCTTGTATCCGTTTAATTATCTTGTCTTTGTTCGGAAGATCATCAAAAAGTTCATTGGCTACATCCAGCATGAACGTTTTAGCATACTCGCCATCTGTGAATGGTTTTCCGTTCCTCACTATTGCTAAAGATCCAGCAAAGCTAGCGGAATTATAGTCACCTTGCCTGGTCCATACGCGGAGTTGCTGCTGGCTAGCTTGCACCCTGCTCAGTAGCTCTTGGCACGCTTTCTGTCTGCTGTCTCCCGCAGGGTATTTTGATGCAAAGGTAGCATGGCGCGTGTCGAAGTGCCGCTTTACATTCGACCGTTTCATCGATGTAATTTTGTCATTGCAAATTAGACACACCGCAGAACCTGCTCTCTCCACAAAGGCGAATTCTTCGGTCCATTCGTCCTGAAATGTACGATACTCGTCATCTTTTTTTCTTTTCGCCATCTTCTTCGTCGAAGGGTTAGCTTTGAGCTAATGACCGAGCAGACTGATTCAAAAGGAGGCGTTTACCTGTTTTACCTAGCAACGGCCAACGTAGGCCAGTATCATTTAATTAAAATAATGGACAATTGCTCCTGCAGCCCTGAACAGGACATGAGCAGTGAAAAATCGATGGATGGATTAAAACAAGGAGTTGTAGCGATGAGACAAGATAGTAATTACTAGCGATTGGATACCACGAAAATTGGGGAGAAAAGGGGATAAAATTTATTAAAAAATAAAAAAAATAAAAAAAAGTGAGAATATTTTGTTTTATCTGCGAGCCAGATGCAATCATCAAAAGAGCCACACCTGGCTCGGGAGCCATAGGTTCCCGACCCCTGCTCTAGTGGTAGCATGAGACGGAGTCTACAACCCACACAAGTGGCTCAGGTAGTGCAGCTAATCCAGGATGGCACATCAATGCAAGCGGTGGCAAGAAGGTTTGCTGTGTCTGTCAGCGTAGTGTCCAGAGCATGGAGGCGCTACCAGGAGACAGGCCAGTACATCAGGAGACGTGGAGGAGGCCGTAGGAGGGCAACAACCCAGCAGCAGGACCGCTACCTCCGCCTTTGAGCAGGAGGAGCACTGCCAGAGCCCTGCAAAATGACCTCCAGCAGGCCACAAATGTGCATGTGTCTGCTCAAACGGTCAGAAACAGACTCCATGAGGGTGGTATGAGGGCCCGACGTCCACAGGTGGGGGTTGTACTTACAGCCCAACACCGTGCAGGACGTTTGGCATTTCCCAGAGAACACCAAGATTGGCAAATTCGCCACTGGCGCCCTGTGCTCTTCACAGATGAAAGCAGGTTCACACTGAGCACATGTGACAGACGTGACATTCTGGAGACGCCGTGGAGAACGTTCTGCTGCCTGCAACATCCTCCAGCATGACCGGTTTGGCGGTGGGTCAGTCATGGTGTGGGGGTGGCATTTCTTTGGGGGGCCACACAGCCCCCCATGGGCTCGCCAGAGGTAGCCTGACTGCCATTAGGTACCGAGATGAGATCCTCAGACCCCTTGTGAGACCATATGCTGGTGCGGTTGGCCCTGGGTTCCTCCTAATGCAAGACAATGCTAGACATCATGTGGCTGGAGTGTGTCAGCAGTTCCTGCAAGAGGAAGGCATTGATGCTATGGACTGGCCCGCCCGTTCCCCAGACCTGAATCCAATTGAGCACATCTGGGACATCATGTCTCGCTCCATCCACCAACGCCACGTTGCACCACAGACTGTCCAGGAGTTGGCGGATGCTTTAGTCCAGGTCTGGGAGGAGATGCCTCAGGAGACCATCCGCCACCTCATCAGGAGCATGCCCAGGCGTTGTAGGGAGGTCATACAGGCACGTGGAGGCCACACACACTACTGAGACTCATTTTGACTTGTTTTAAGGACATTACATCAAAGTTGGATCAGCCTGTAGTGTGGTTTTCCACTTTAATTCTGAGTGTGACTCCAAATCCAGACCTCCATGGGTTGATAAATTTGATTTCCATTGATAATTTGTGTGATTTTGTTGTCAGCACATTCAACTATGTAAAGAAAAAAGTATTTAATAAGAATATTTCATTCATTCAGATCTAGGATGTGTTATTTTAGTGTTCAAATAAGAATAAGAAATAAAAGGAACCAGTAATTAAAGAGCAGAAGTTAAATAACAATATCTAGACTATATACAGGGGGTACCGGTACAGAGTCAATGTGGAGGCTACATACAGGGGGTACCGGTACAGAGTCAATGTATGGGGGCACCAGTTAGTCGAGGTAATTGAGGTAATATGTACATGTAGGTTGAGTTATTAAAGTGACTATGCATAGATGATAACAGTGTATGTGGGGGGGGGGGGGGGGGGGGGCTTCCTCTGACACCGCCTGGTATAGAGGTCCTGGATGGCAGGAAGCTTGGCCTCAGTGATGTACTGGGCTGTTCGCACGACTTTCTGTAGTGCCTTGCGGTCGGAGGCAGAGCAGTTGCCATACCATGCAGTGATGCAACCAGTCAGGATGCTCTCGATGGTGCAGCTGTAGAACCTTTTGAGGATCTGAGGACCCATGCTAAATCTTTTCTGTCTCCTGAGGGGGAATAGGTTTTGTTGTGCCCTCTTCACGATTGTCTTGGTGTGCTTGGACCATGATAGTTTGTTAGTGATGTGGACACCAAGGAACTTGAAGCTCTCAACCTGCTCCACTACAGCCCATGAGAATGGGGGCATGCTCGGTCTTCCTTTTCCTGTAGTCCGTAATCATCTCCTTTGTCTTGATCACTTTGAGGGAGAGGTTGTTTTCCTGGCACCACACAGCTAGACCTCCTCCCTATAGGCTGTCTAGTCGTTGTTGGTGATCAGGCCTACCACTATTGTGGCATCGGCAAACTTAATGATGGTTTTGGAGTCGTACAGTCAAGGAGTACAGGAGGGGATTGAACAAGGAGTACAGGAGGGGATTGTGCACGCACCCCTGAGGGGCCCCCGTGTTGAGGATAAGCATGGCAGATGTGTTGTTACCTACCCCTACTACCTGGGGGTGGCCCGTCAAGAGGTCGTTTAGCTCGTCTGGTAGGTTTGTGTCACTGGGCAGCTCTCGGCTGTGCTTCCCTTTTAGTCTGTAATGGTTTCAAGCCCTGCCACATCCGACGAGCATCTGAGACCGTGCAGTACGATTCAATCTTAGTTCTGTATTGACGCTTTGCCTGTTTGATGGTTCGTCGGAGGGAATAGCGGAATTTCTTTTAAGCTTCCGGGTTAGAGTCCCGCTCCTTGAAAGCGGCAGCTCTAGCCTTTAGCTCAGTGCGGATGTTGCCTGTAATCCATGGCTTCTGGTTGGGGTATGTACGTACAGTCACTGTGGGGACGACGTCATCAATCTAGTCTATCATTGTTGGTATTGAAAAAGCCTACTGCACATTGTGGTGGAAATTCTAACCATTCAGGAGAGACTTTGTCATTTCTTCAAACAATCAACCTTTATTTGATAAGAATTGCAATAATGTAGCTGGTCAGCCCTACACTCTGAGTTGGAAGGCCGAGAGCTCGATGACACAAGGAGTTCAGAAGCCTTATATAGTCAAACTATCTTGTGCATATAGAAAACATGTGATCTTGGTATGTGTACGTGTGTGGAGAACGAGACACAGACTAACTGTGAATTGGTCGTCTCGTTCTGTAGCAACAGCTAGTTATTCTAGTTTTCCAGTGAGGTGTCAAAACAACAGGAAATCACTCTAGACACAGTTCCTCTGAAGTAGATCAACGGTTCCCCCGAATTGGGGCAAGCAACCGCCTTTGGCCTGTCTGCTGAGAGGGTGTGTCTAGAGCTAGTCTGGGGATAAATCAGACCCAGCCTGAACTGTGTGATGTAGTAGAGAGTTGTATTTTCTCTAGAGATAAATCTGACCCAGACTGAACTGTGTGATATTAAATGTCAACTTCAATGGGCTAGGGACGTCCCAAGGATGTATCTCTACCTGAAAATACATGATCTAAGTGATTGATAGTTCGTATTCAGCAGTCATAAAGCCTTGTTTACTTTAATGAACTACTAAAATTGTGATTTTGTCAGATAGCAGCTTTACACTTTGACTGACTGATCCATTCATCCTTCAATCCCTCAGTCTTCCTCTCCTCTGAAGACCCAGTGAGGATGGAGCTCAGTCAGAGAGCTGTTGAGGGACTGGTTAGGAAGAACACTTCTACAGCCAGAGAGGTGAGAGGTCACACATGGTTTAGATGGTAAATATTTATGTCCCCTTAGCGGTTCACCATGTCAGCTAAAGGGAATATGTTCCATCATCTATGTTTATTTACATTAGTGCAAATTGTCCACTGATATTGGTGTAATTTCTCACCCCTTTTGGCTGTATGAAAGTTAATTTCCTCTCAGGCACACACATTTGTTCTTTGATATTATGAAGGTAATTTGTGTAAAATGTACTTTTCCCCACTCATTCACCCCATCTCTTTACATTGCTTGTGCATATTTGGGGGCCTGACTGCATCCAGACTATGTCAAAGGCCCATCCTGGTAGATCTGAACCTAAAGCAGCTTGGAGTGATCAGATGACAGAAGTCACATTTAGGTGCCAGGTTTAACTGAGGCTGTAGATGCTTCATATCCATTACTTTGAGTGTTTTATATAATATGACTAAATGTGTTTCTGTGTTGCAGGGGCAGTCAAGAAATGGAACAGCAAGGCCACATAACATGACATAAGCAGAGCTGTGGGAGACCACCTCAAGCCCCCGGTAGAGCCGGGGGTGGTGTTAACCTCTCCACCACACCTTCAGCAGGCTGGAAAAGTGGGATTGATCTGGTTCATCCATTTGTTTGTTTCAGTTTTCAGTAGTTGAATCCTTTGACGTATTGTTGATTTCAAAGACTCATTTTCAACAAATGGTTGGTTGAAAAGTGTTACTAAACATACCAGGCACTATTTTGACATAGTGGAAGATCTACTGAATTTATTCTGTTTTTCATACTAAGATGGACCAAAATATGTGGTGCTTTTTGACCAAGTTGTACCAAGATGAAGCATGTTTCTTTTTCACATATTTGTTCATTGGTTTTGCAAGAGTCTGTTGATTGTCGGTCATTGGGTTAATTTGTTTCGCAAAATGTTTAAATCAAGCTGTATTTATATTATATATATATTTATATAGTACATTTCAGACATGGACAATGGTTTCACAGGAAAAAAACTAAAAATAAACAGAAATATTTAGTACACAACAAACATACGAGGATAAAAAACAGAAGAATAACAACTGAAAGACTAATGAGCACCCTAAGGAAATGCCATTGATTAAAATATTAATAATTGGATGCAATATCCAACCCAAAATATAAGCTTGTTTTATAGGAGGGGCTCTGAAAGACACTATGGGGGTGTCCATTGAAAGTTGACTAGTAACAACAACTGGGACATAACAGAAACCCACCATGAAGCGACATACAAAAGAAAAACCCACCACAAACTTAAAGACAGGAAGCAAACCAAAAAGGTGGAGCAACTAAAGGTGTTGACTGTCCACATCTATCAAGACAACTGAAGCACTGGGCCAGACACTCTTAAATAGAACCTGGACCAGCTCAGGTGAAACACCTCCCCACTAACGAGATGGACAAGCCAGCACAGGTGTAACACATACTGACTAAAGAGGTGACACCAATCAGTGCGTCCTACGTGCTAACGAGCTAGACGTGCTAAAGTCTAACCTCAAAACATAAATGGAAAAACCAAAGCCTGTAACACCTTCCCCCTTAAGACAACAAATATATCCTATATTTTTGTTGGACAAGTTTGCTTACCACCAACAGAAAACAACTTCCATTTAACATTATAATCAACTACAATGCTTCACCTTCTACAATATAAACATGGTGTCTACTGGCTGTCAACAATTAAAAACAAGAAAAAACACATTTCTAAATATATATATCTTTTTTAACTCAATAGCTTCTAGAACTCTCGTTCCCCAGGAACGAGCCCAAACAAAATTCATCTCCAATACAGAAAAACATGCAGTCAAAATAAATTGTAATCCATGGCAACGCACTGGCTAAACACAAAACTTTTTGACTACACCCCCCTGAAGACAATCAGCAACCGAGTTGTCCTTACCACAGACATGTCTGATTTCAAGAGGAAACTCCTGCAATATCCGTAGTAACTTTCCACCTCACTACGGAGCTTCTCTCTCTTTTCAGGGTTCACTAGATAGGCATGTTGTTGGATATAAACATAAAATACAACATAAAACACATGGAAATGGGAGATATATTTTATCTCACTGGTTAGAGGACAACCTGCAGAAGACAGTCAGCTACATTTTGGAGTGATGCATTTAAATTTAGGGGTCGCTAAACAAAGGAACACAACACTTATTTGTCATCACTCATCGATATCATGTTGAAATCAATTGTGTGAGAGGAGGGAGATGAGGTTGCACGTCCTGTTAAAACTAACAGCTCAAAAACCACACGGAATCTGGGAGTAATGGGTACATCCCTGGTTAGAGGACAATTTGTAGAAAACAGCTAGCTACATTTTGATTCAAGTGGGTTGCCAACGTGGTAAACAGCGTAACACAACTCTATTTTTGTTAAATCACATAAATAGTACTCTTCCATTTCAGAGCCTGGATTTTTCCCCTGAGGCTAATATCCATATCATGTTGAAATCAATTGATGAGGGGGCAAACGTTTAGGCTTCTACATTGAGACTATTAAAATACTCCTAATACAATGTTAAAACATTCCACATTGTGACATTAATTCATTGAAATCATGAAACAAATCCTTCATGTATGTATTTTCTAATATTTTTTATATTTTATCAGATTATCTCTGGTCACAGCTATGAGATTTCTGTCCTGTGTGTGTTCTCTGGTGTACTGTCAGATGGCCAGATTGACCAAAACTTTTCCCACATTGACCTCAGATAAGATTTCTCTCCTGTGTGTTTTCTCTGGTGCACTGTCAGCTCTCCAGATTGACCAAAACTCTTCCCACATTGACCACAGCTATAAGATTTCTCTCCTGTGTGTGTTCTCTGGTGTAGAGTCAGATTGCTAGATGCAGCAAAACTCTTCCCACATTGACCACAGATATAAGGTCTCTCTCCTGTGTGTATTCTCTGGTGCACTGTCAGCTCTCCAGATTGTCCAAAACTCTTCCCACATTGACCGGAGCTATAAGGTTTCTCTCCTGTGTGTGTTCTCTGGTGTAATGTCAGATTGCTAGATGTAGTAAAACTCCTCCCACATTTTTTACAGCTATACGGTTTCTCTCCTGTGTGTATTCTCTGATGGATTGTAATGCCTGATGAGGTGAATCTCACAGTCAGAGCAGCAGTGAGTTCTGGATCTGGAGAGACTCTTCTCTGCCTCTTCAGCATCACGAGGTTGTTGAGGCTCCCCAGAGGATCCACAATAGTTAAGTAGCTCTCCTGTGTGAACAACAAAGTCAGACAGATGATTACAGGCCCAACACAGCGGTAATCCACTGTAAAAGGTGATCCCAACAGCGTAGCCATGATGTTATACAACAATTGACGTCTGTAATGAATGTTAAAATTATTTGACAATTGTCTTAAAATGAGCAAGAATAGTCATATTTTGTCTTGTTTTCACATTAGTAGTAACATCAATGATTGTAGGCTAGAAATAAGTTATTCAGGCTGTTGAAACTCTAAACAGTGTGCCAGACGACTTTTGGTCTCCAATATAGGCCCCTTTCTGTGTTTAATAAAATTGCGGCACGAGGGCAATTTGATTGCAGAAACTCCTCCCTGCTAATGAGGAAACCGATAGTTATGGATGTACTATATCTGCCTGGAGCAAAAATGGTGAGCAAAGATTTTTGTTTTTCACAATGTATTCTGAATGTGAATGGGGGAAACTCAGGGGAGTAATTGTCACGATCGTCTATAGGTGAAAGAGAGGACCAAGGCTCAGCGTGATTAGAATACATTCTTCCCTTTAATAATGAAGAACACTTAACAAACAATACAAAATGAACGTGACTGCTATAACACTGAGTGCAAACATGCAACATCACATAGACAATTACCCACAACCCGTCTAATGCCTATGGCTGCCTTAAATATGGCTCCCAATCAGAGACAATGATAGACAGCTGTCTCTGATTGAGAACCACTCAGGCAACCATAGACATACCTAGACACCTACACTGAACACAACCCCATAAACTCTACCAAAACCCCCTAGACACTACAAACACCCTCGACTAGACAAAAACACACAAACATCCCCCATGTCACACCCTGACCTAACTAAAATAATAAAGAAAGCAAAGATAACTAAGGCCAGGGCGTGACAGTAACCTCCATTTCCAGGTTGCTTATGAGTACATTTCACACTACTTTGGATTATAATTGTAAGGCTTGTTTGAATGACCTGTTTAATATAATGTTTACTACACTATTAAGAATTATGTTTAATTATTGAAGAATCGCGTTAACGACAGTCTCCATTTGGGTGTTGTCAATAAAGTTAAGACTTTTTTTGTATCTCACCTTTATTTAACCAGGTAGGCCAGTTGAGAACAAGTTCTCATTTACAACTGCAACCTGGCCAAGATAAAGCAAAGCAGTGCGACAAAAGCAACAGAGTTACACGTGGGATAAACAAACGTACAGTCAATAACACAATAGAAAAATCTATATACAGTGTGTGCAAATGGAGTACGGAGGTAAGGCAATAAATAGGCCATAGTAGCGAATTAATTACAATTTAGCAAATTAACACTGGAGTGATAGATGTGCAGATGATGAAGTGCAAGTAGAAATACTGGTGGGCAAAAGAGCAAAAAAAGTAAATAAAAACATGGGGACGAGGTAGGCAGTTGGATGAGCTATTTACAGATGGGCTGTGTACAGCTGCAGCGCTCAGATAGCTGATGCTTAAAGTTAGTGAGATAGATATAAGTCTCCAACTTCAGCGATTTTTGCAATTCGTTCCAGTCATTGGCAGCAGAGAACTGGAAGGCGGCCAAAGTAGGTGTTGACTTTGGGGGTGACCAGTGAGATATACCTCCTGGAGAACGTGCTATGGGTGGGTGTTGCTATGGTGACCAGTGAGCTGAGATAAGGTGGAGGTTTACCTAGCAAAGACTTATAGATGACCTGGAGCCAATTGTCTTGGCGACGAATATTTAGCGAGGGCCAGCCAACAAGAGCATACAGGTCGCAGTGGTGGGTGATATATGGGGCTTTAGTGACAAAACGGATGGCACTGTGATAGACTGCATCCAGTTTGCTGAGTAGAGTGTTGGAGGCTATTTTGTAAATGACATCGCCGATCCGTTTTATGTGGGTGTTTGGCAGCATGAGTGAAGGAGGCTTTGTTGCGTAATAGGAAGCCAATTCTAGATTAAATTTAGGATTGGAGATGCTTACTGTGAGTCTGGAAGGAGAGTTTACAGTCTAACCAGACACCTAGGTATTTGGAGTTGTCCACATATTCTATGTCACAACCGTCCAGAGTAGTGATGCTTGTCGGGTGGGCGGGTGCGGGCAGCGATCGGTTGAAGAGCATGCATTTAGTTTTACTTGCTTTTAAGAGCAGTTGGAGGCCACAGAAGGAGTGTTGTATGGCATTGAAGCTCGCTTGGAGGTTTGTTAGTTGGTGAACCAGGCGAGTCAGTCTTTTGAGAAACCAAGGCTGTTGAGTCTGCCGATAAGAACACGGTGATTGACAGAGTCGAAAGCCTTGGCCAGGTCGATGAAGACGGCTGCACAGTACTGTCTTTTATCAATGGCGGTTATGATATCGTGACCCATGACCAGCTCTGAAACCAGATTGCATAGCGGAGAAGGTACGGTGGGATTCGAAATGGTCGGTAATCTGTTTGTTAACTTGGCTTTCGAAGACCTTAGAAAGGCAGGGTAGAATAGATATAGGTCTGTAGCAGTTTGGGTCTAGAGTGTCTCCCCCTTTGAAGAGGGGGATGACCGCGGCAGCATTCCAATCTTTGGGAATCTCAGACGATACGAAAGAGAGGTTGAACAGACTAGTAATAGGGGTTGCAACAATTTCGGCAGATAATTTCTGAAAGAGAGGATCCAGATTGTCTAGCCCGGCTGATTTGTAGGGGTCCAGATGTTGAAGCTCTTTCAGAACATCAGCTATCTAGATTTGGGTAAAGGAGAAATGGTGGGGGCTTTGGCGGGTTGCTGTTGAGGGTGCCGGACAGTTGACCGGGGTAGGGTGGAAAGAAGGCCAGCCGTAGAAAAATGCATATTGAAATTCTCAATTATAGTGGGACACTGGGTGAAGGAGAAGCTGGGGAGGCTTTGGCAAGTAGCTGCGGGGGGTGCGGAGCTGTTGGCAGGGGTTGGGGTAGCCAGGAGGAAAGCATGGCCAGCCGTAGAGAAATGCTTATTGAAATTCTCGATTATCGTGGAGTTATCGGTGGTGACAGTGTTTCCTAGCCTCAGTGCAGTGGGCAGCTGGGATGAGGTGCTCTTATTCTCCATGGACTTTACAGTGTCCCAAAACATTTTGGAGTTAGAGCTACAGGATGCAAATTTCTGTTTGAAAAAGCTAGCCTTTGCTTTCTTAACTGACTGTGTGTATTGGTTCCTGACTTCTCTGAAAAGTTGCATATCGCGGGGACTATTCGATGCTAGTGCAGTACGCCACAGGATGTTTTTGTGCTGGTCGAGGGCAGTCAGGTCTGGAGTGAACCAAGGGCAATATCTGTTCTTAGTTACACATTTTTTGAAAGGGGCATGCTTATTTAATTAACTTCTTATGGCTGCAAGCCCGAAGCCGGGCACAATATGACAACAGCCACTTCAAGTGCAGGGCGCAAAATTCAAAATATTTAACTTTCACACATTAACAAGTCCAATACAACATGAAAGGTACACATCTTGTGAATCCAGCCAACATGTCCGATTTTTTAAATGTTTTACAGCGAAAACAGCACGTATATTTATGTTAGCTCACCACCAAATACAAAAAAGCACTAACATTTTTCACAGCACAGGTAGCATGCACAAAGCCAACCTAACTAACCAAGAACCAAACAAACTAACCAACAAACAACTTCATCAGATGACAGTCTTATAACATGTTATTCAATAAATCTATGTTTTGTTCGAAAAATGTGCTTATTTCAGGTATAAATCATAGTTTACATTGCAGCTACAATCAGAAATTGCACCGAAAGCAGCCAGAATAATTACAGACACCAACGTCAAATACCTAAATACTCATCATAAAACATTTCTGAAAAATACATAGTGTACAGCAAATGAAAGACAAGCATCTTGTGAATCCAGCCAATATTTCCGATTTCTTAAGTGTTTTACAGCGAAAACACAATATAGCGTTATATTAGCTAACCACAATAGCCAGAAACACAAGCCATTCCCCAGCAGCAAAAGTTAGCGATCGTAACAAACCAGCAAAAGATATATAATTTTTGACTAACCTTGATAAGCTTCATCAGATGACAGTCCTATAACATCAGGTTATACATACACTTATGTTTTGTTCGAAAATATGCATATTTAGAGCTGAAATCAGTGGTTATACATTGTGCTAGCGTAGCATCTTTTTCCCACAACGTCCGGATATTTTTCTGACACTCAACTATTCTGACCAAATAACTATACATAAACGTTACTAAAAAATACATGTTGTATAGGAAATGATAGATACATTAGTTCTTAATGAAATCGCCGAGTTAGAATTCTAAAAATAACTTCATTACCACATCCAGCTTACGTTATAACGAGAGAGCCCAAATCTGAGCGCAAAATAATTGTCAACATATTCCGACAGATATATGAAATATCATCATAAAATTGGTCCTACTTTTGATGATCTTCCATCAGAATGTTGTACAAGGGTGTCCTTTGTCCAGAACAATCGTTGTTTGGTTTTAGAACGGCCTTCTTCCCTCTCGAATTAGCAAGCTAACTAGCCAAGTGACGCGTAGCTCTCCATCTTCACCATACCCAGAGAACACAAGACGCCTAAACTCCCGAAAATATTTCAATAATCTGATGAAACTATATTGAAAAAACATACTTTACGATGATATGATCACATTTATCAAATAAAATCAAAGCCGGAGATATAACACGTCTATAACGATTGCTTTTCCGAAGCCAATACCGGTGACCTCTATGCGCTTCCTGGACAAAGGAATTCTGGGGTCATGTCATTCCAAGAGCTCTCTTTTCACCATAGAAACACCTAGAAACCCCATTTCACCTCTCACAGCCTATGGGACATCTAGTGGAAGGCGTATGAAGTGCATGTATACTCATACATATCAAGCACATTTATAGGCAGATCCTAGAACAGGGCATCGATTTCAGATTTTTCACTTTCTGACAGGAAGTTTGCTGCAAAAGGAGTTCTGTTTTACTCACAGATATAATTCAAACGGTTTTAGAAACTAGAGAGTGTTTTCTATCCAATTGTAATAATAATATGCATATTGTACGAGCAAGAATTGAGTACGAGGCCGTTTGAAATGGGCACCTTTTATCCGGCTACTCAATACTGCCCCTGCAGCCCAAACAGGTTTTAAGGTGGTGAGGAAATTACTTTTAAAGAACAACCAGGCATCCTCTACTGACGGGATGAGGTCAAAATCCTTCCAAGATACCCGGGCCAGGTCGATTAGAAAGGCCTGCTTGCAGAAGTGTTTGAGGGAGCTGTAACGCCCTGGGTGTCGAGGGGTGCGAAGTCAGACGCAGGAACAGCAGAGCTTCAATATGTTGAGTCTTTAATGCCCAACTAGCAACCAAAATGTCCAACACGGACGTACTGGGTGTCATACACAACGGTCCAATGACACGAGAAACAAACCCAGTCCACAATAACCATAAACACTCCCGAAATCCCAAAAGCTACAATGTAACAATCCCGCACAACGAAGCGTACGGGCTGGCTGGCTAATAAAGCCACACTAATTAACAACTAACTGAACACAGGTGATACAAATAAACAATTAAGGAGGGGGAGGAAAAAGAGTCAGTGGCAGCTAGTAGGCCGGTGACGACGACCGCCGAGCGCCACCCGAACGGGAAGGAGAGCCTGCCTCGGTTGGAGTCGTGACAGTACCCCCCCCCCTCTGACGCGCGGCTCCCGCAGCGCGCCGACACCGGCCTCGAGGTCGACCCGGAGGACGAGGCGCAGGGCGATCCGGATGGAGGCGATGGAAATCCCTTAACATAGATGGATCCAAAATGTCCTCCACCGGTACCCAGCACCTCTCCTCCGGACCGTACCCCTCCCAGTCCACGAGGTACTGCAGGCCCCTCACCCGGCGTCTCGAGTCCAGAATGGCCCGTATCGTGTACGCCGGGGACCCCTCGATGTCCAGAGGGGGGGGAGGGACCTCCGGCACTTCAACGTCCTGCAGGGGACCAGCTACCACCGGCCTGAGGAGAGACACATGAAACGAGGGGTTAATACGATAATAGGAAGGGAGTTTTAATCGATAACACACCTCGTTTATTCTCGTTTACACTGCGGCCTCAGCTTCCGGCAGGGCAAGCGGAGGGGTAGGTTTCGGGTCGAGAGCCAGACCCTTTCCCCCGGTACAAACACGGGAGCCTCACTGCGGTGGCGGTCAGCGCTCCTCTTCTGCCTACTAGTAGCTTGTTGAAGGGACTCCTGGACGGCCCTCCAGGTCTCCTTGGAGCGCTGTACCCACTCCTCCACCGCAGGAGCCTCGGTCTGGCTCGGATGCCATGGTGCCAGGACCGGCTGGTACCCCAACACACACTGAAAGGGGGACACATTAGTAGAGGAGTGGCGTAGTGAGTTCTGGGCCATCTCGGCCCAGGGAATGTATCTCGCCCACTCCCCTGGCCGGTCCTGGCAATACGACCGCAGAAACCTACCCACCTCCTGGTTCACTCTCTCCACCTGCCCATTACTCTCGGGGTGAAAACCGGAAGTCAAACTGACCGTGACCCCCAGACGCTCCATGAACGCCCTCCATACTCGGGACGTGAACTGGGGGCCCCGATCAGAAACGATGTCCTCCGGCACCCCGTAGTGCCGGAAGACGTGAGTGAATAAGGCCTCCGCAGTCTGTAGGGCAGTAGGGATACCGGGCAACGGGAGGAGACGACAGGACTTAGAAAACCGATCCACAATTACCAGAACCGTAGTGTTTCCCTGAGAAGGGGGGAGATCGGTCAGGAAGTCCACGGACAGATGAGACCATGGCCGTTGTGGAACGGGGAGGGGTTGCAACTTCCCTCTAGGAAGGTGCCTAGGAGCCTTACTCTGAGCGCATACCGAACAGGAGGAGACATAAACCCTAACGTCCCGAGCTAAGGTAGGCCACCAATACCTACCCCGAAGGCTCCCCACTGTCCTCGTCACCCCAGGGTGACCCGAGGAGGGTAGGACATGAGCCCACCGAATCAGTCGGTCCCGAACACCAAGCGGTACGTACTTACGGCCCGCCGGACACTGAGGAGGCGCGGGTTCCGCCCGTAGCGCCCGCTCGATGTCCGAGTCCACCTCCCATACCACTGGCGCTATCAGCCTCGAGGCGGGGATGATGGGAGTGGGTTCGGTGGTCTTATCCTCCGTGTCGTAAAGGCGGGACAGTGCGTCAGCCTTTACGTTTTGGGAGCCGGGTCTGTAGGACAACGTGAACCTAAACCGGGTGAAAAACATGGCCCACCTTGCCTGACGCGGGTTCAGTCTCCGAGCTGCCCGAATATACTCCAGATTCTGGTGGTCGGTCCAGATGAGAAAGGGGTGCTTAGCCCCCTCAAGCCAGTGTCTCCACACCTTCAGATCCCTGACCACCGCTAACAACTCCCGATCCCCCACATCATAGTTACGCTCCGCTGCACTGAGCTTACTAGAGAAGAAAGCGCAGGGGCGGAGTTTTGGTGGCGTACCCGAGCGCTGTGATAGCACGGCACCCACCCCAGCCTCGGACGCGTCCACCTCCACTATGAATGCTAAAGAGGGATCCGGATGCGCCAACACGGGAGCATCCGTGAACAGAGCCTTCAACCTTTTGAAAGCTCTGTCCGCCGCCGCTGACCACTGCAACCCCACCGGGCCCCCCTTTAGCAGTGAGGTAATGGGAGCCGCTACCTGAACAAAACCCCGGATAAATCTCCGGTAGTAGTTGGCAAAACCCAAAAACCGCTGCACCTCTTTCACCGTGGTTGGAGTCGGCCAATTACGCACGGCCTTTATGCGGTCACTCTCCACCACCACCCCCGAGGTGGAAATGCGATAACCCAGGAAGGAGACGGCTTGTTTGGAGAACACACACTTCTCAGCCTTGACGTATAGGTCATGCTCCAGCAGTCTGCCAAGCACTTTGCGTACCAGAGATACATGCACGGCGTGAGTAGTTGAGTAGATCAGAATGTCATCGATATACACAACTACCCCCTGCACGTGCAGGTCCCTGAGAATGTCGTCTACAAAGGATTGGAAAACGGCTGGAGCATTCTTTAACCCATATGGCATGACGCAGTACTCATAGTGGCCCGATGTGGTACTAAATGCGGTTTTCCACTCGTCCCCTTTCCGAATACGCACTAGACTGTACGCGCTCCTGAGGTCCAGTTTTGTAAAGAACTGCGCTCCGTGAAATGATTCCACCGCCGAAGCAATGAGAGGTAGTGGGTAACTAAACCCCACTGTGATGGCATTTAGACCTCTATAATCAATACACGGACGCAAGCCTCCCTCCTTCTTCTTCACAAAAAAGAAACTCGAGGAGACGGGTGAGATGGAGGGCCGAATGTACCCCTGTCCCAGAGACTCCGCGACATATGTCTCCATAGCCAACGTCTCCTCTTGGGACAAAGGGTACACGTGACTCTTGGGAAGCGCAGCGTTAACCTGGAGATCTATCGCACAATCCCTACCCGGTCGATGTGGTGGTAATTTCGTCGCTTTCTTTTTACAGAAAGCGATTTCCAAATCGGCATACTCGGGGGGAATGCGCACTGTGGAACCCTGGTCTGGACTCTCCACCGACGTGGCACCAATGGAAACTCCCAGACACCTTCCAGAACACTCCTCTGACCACCCCTGGAGAACCCCCTGTCTCCACGAAATATTGGGATTGTGCCGGGCCAACCAGGGAATACCCAGCACCACTGGAAACGTAGGCGAATCAATAATAAAGAGACTGATACGTTCCCTATGATTCCCCTGCGTCACCATGTCCAGGGGAACTGTGGCCTCCCTGACCACCCCTGACCCTAATGGCCGGCTATCTAGGGAGTGCACGGGAAAGGGAGAATCTATCGGCACAAGCGGAACGCCCAACTTACGGGCGAGTCCGCGATCCATAAAGTTCCCAGCTGCACCTGAATCGACTAGTGCCCTATACTGGGAAGAGGGGAAAAAATAAAGGAAAAAAATTGAAACAAACATGTGACCAACAGGGGGTTCTGAGTGAGTTTGGTGCTGACTCACCTGGGGTGATCGAGAAGCGTTCCGCCTGACATCTCTACTCCCAGATAGCCCCCCCAGCACCGATCGGCCGTGTGTCCTCTCCGACCACAGCTGGTGCAGGGGAGGCCTCCTCCTCCGATACCCCTAGGCGCGGCCCCTCCCAACTCCATAGGGATGGGAGCCGGGGCGCTGGGTGGTGGAACGCACAGGACCCTCTCCGAACGCCCGCGGGCAGCCAGCAGATTGTCCAGTCGGATGGACATGTCAATAAGCTCATCCAAAGAAAGAGCGATGTCCCGACACGCTAGCTCCCTGCGGACGTCCTCCCGGAGACTGCACCGGTAGTGGTCAATAAGGGCCCTGTCGTTCCACCCTGATCCCGCGGCCAAGGTCCGGAACTCCAGCGCGAAATCCTGTGCGCTCCTCTTCTCCTGCCTGAGATGAAATAGTCTCTCACCCGCCGCTCGGCCCTCTGGGGGGTGGTCAAACACGGCACGAAAACGACGGGTAAACTCCGGGTAGTGCTCCTTCGCTGAGTCCGGGCCATTCCAGACTGCGTTGGCCCACTCCAGAGCACGACCCGTTAGGCAGGAGACGAGGACACTCACCCTCTCCGCTCCCGAGGGAGTGGGGCGAACAGTGGCCAGGTATAGCTCCAGTTGGAGTAAGAACCCCTGACACCCTGCCGCCGCTCCATCATAATCCCTCGGGAGCGTAAGACGGAGCGCGCTGGAGCCGGGGGATGGAGAGTCCTGAGGGAGGGGAGCCGAAGGTGGAGAGAGGAGCCAACTCCTCTCCCATCGCTCCATTCTCTCCATCATCTGGTCCATGGCTGATCCGATCCGATGGAGGACGGTGGTGTGGTGGAGAACCCGTTCCTCCATCGATGGGAGAGGGTTGGCTGCTGCTCCTGCTGACTCCATTTTGGTGGTGCGGGATTCTGTAACGCCCTGGGTGTCGAGGGGTGCGAAGTCAGACGCAGGAACAGCAGAGCTTCAATATGTTGAGTCTTTAATGCCCAACTAGCAACCAAAATGTCCAACACGGACGTACTGGGTGTCATACACAACGGTCCAATGACACGAGAAACAAACCCAGTCCACAATAACCATAAACACTCCCGAAATCCCAAAAGCTACAATGTAACAATCCCGCACAACGAAGCGCACGGGCTGGCTGGCTAATAAAGCCACACTAATTAACAACTAACTGAACACAGGTGATACAAATAAACAATTAAGGAGGGGGAGGAAAAAGAGTCAGTGGCAGCTAGTAGGCCGGTGACGACGACCGCCGAGCGCCACCCGAACGGGAAGGAGAGCCTGCCTCGGTTGGAGTCGTGACAGGAGCGTTTGACAGTGATGAGGGGTGGTCGTTTGACCACGGACCCATAACGGATGCAGGCAATGGTTGCTGAGATCCTGATTGAAAACAGCAGAGGTGTATTTGGAGGGCAAGTTGGTCAGGATAATATCTATGAGGGTTCCCATGTTTACGGATTTAGGGTTGTACCTGGTGGGTTCCTTGATAATTTGTGTGAGATTGAGGGCATCTAGCTTGGATTGTAGGACGGCCGGGGTGTTAAGCATATCCCAGTTTAGGTCACCTAATAGAATGGACTCTGAAGATAGATGGGGGGGCAATCAATTCACATATGGTGTCCAGGGCAAAGCTGGGAGCTGAGGGGGGTCTATAACAGGTGGCAACAGTGAGAGACATATTTCTGGAAAGATTCCTTTTTAAAATTAGAAGCTCGAACTGTTTGGGCATGGACTGGAAAGTATGACAGAACTCTTTGCAGGCCATCTCTGCAGTAGATTGCAACTCTCTTTTTGACAGTTCTATCTAGATGGAAAATGTTGTAGTAGGGGATGGAAATTTCAGAATTTTTGGTGGCCTTCCTAAGCCAGGATTCAGACACGGCAAGGACATTAAAGTTGGCGGAGTGTGCTAAAGCAGTGAGTAAAACAAACTTAGGGAGGAGGCTACTGATGTTAACATACATGAAACCAAGGCTTTTTCGAATACAGAAGTCAACAAATGAGAGTGCCTGGGTTAACACAGAGCCTGGGGTTAACCTCTACATCACCCGAGGAACAGGATGTGATTTCATGAAAATTATGTTATATGATATCCCTGTGGCGTTAGGCTAGGCTATGCTAGTCAAGTTTTTTGATGGGGGGGTTCCCGGATCCGGGTTTGTGACTCGTGAGAAGTTAATACTCATCCCGGATCCAGGAGCATCCTCATCAGTAAAAAGCTGACTAGCATAGCCTAGCATAGCGCCACAAGTAAATAATAGCATATAAATATCATGAAATCACAAGTCCAATACAGCAAATGAAAGATAAACATCTTGTGAATCCAGCCATCATTTCCGATTTTTAAAATGTTTTACAGCGAAAACACAATATGTATTTCTATTAGCTAACCACAATAGCAAAAGACTCAACCGCATATTTTCACCATTTTTCTACCGCATGGGTAGCTATCACAAAACCGACCAAATAGAGATATAATTAGTCACTAACCAAGAAACAACTTCATCAGATGACAGTCTTATAACATGTTATACAATAAATCTATGTTTTGTTCGAAAAATGTGCATATTTGAGGTATAAATCATAGTTTTACATTGCAGCTACAATCACAAATAGCACCGAAGCAGCCTGAATAATTACAGTTAGCAACGTGAAATAAATAAATACTCATCATAAAACATTTATGAAAAATACATGGTGTACAGCAAATGAAAGATAAACATCTTGTGAATCCAGCCAATATTTCAGATTTTTTAAGTGTTTTACAGCGAAAACACAATATAGCATATTAGCTTACCACAATAGCCAAACACAAATGCATTTATCAGCAGCAAAAGATAGCGATCGCAAAAAAACAGCAAAAGATATCAAATTAATCACTAACCTTGACCAACTTCATCAGATGACAGTCCTATAACATCAGGTTATACAATACACTTATGTTTTGTTCGAAAATGTGCATATTTAGAGCTGAAAACCGTGGTTATACATTGTGAAAATGTAGCAACTTTTTCCCAGAATGTCCGGATATATTTCTGACACTCACCTAATCTGACCAAATAACTCATCATAAACTTTACTAAAAAATACATGTTGGATAGCAAATGAAAGATACACTAGTTCTTAATGCAACCGCCGTGTTAGATTTTTAAAACTAACTTTACCATAACAAACAGCTTACGTTATAGCGAGACAGCGCCCGCCAAAATGGCGGAGAATAGGACTAAACATTTTCCACAGAAATACGAAATAACATAATAAATTGTTCTTACTTTTGATGAGCTTCCATCAGAATCTTGTACAAGGAGTCCTTTGTCCAGAATAAATCGTTGTTTGGTTTTAGAATGTCCTTCTCTCCTGTCGAATTAGCAACCTTAGCTAGCCATGTCCATCTCCTCTCGACGCATAGAACGGAAAACTCCAAAATACCCATTAAGAACACATTCTTATTTTCAATGATGGCCTATGAACGGCCTACAGATTTTTAACCTTGTCAGCTCGGGGGATCCAATCTTGCAACCTTACAGTTAACTAGTCCAATGCTCTAACACCTGATTACATTGCACTCCACGAGGAGCCTGCCTGTTACGTGAATGCAGTAAGCTAAGGTAAGTTGCTAGCTAGCATTAAACTTATCTTATAAAAAACAATCAATCAATGACTGTCATTGCTCCAATGTGTACTTAACCATAAACATCAATAGCTTTCTTAAAATCAATACACAAGTATATATTTTTAAACCTGCATATTTAGCTAAAAGAAATCCAGGTTAGCAGGCAATATTAACCAGGTGAAATTCTGTCATTTCTCTTGCGTTCATTGCACGCAGAGTCAGGGTATATGCAACAGTTTGGGCCGCCTGGCTCTTTGCGAACTAATTTGCCAGAATTTTACGTAATTATGACATAACATTGAAGGTTGTGCAATGTAACAGGAATATTTAGACTCATGGATGCCACCCGTTTGATAAAATACGGAATGGAATAAACGTTTTGTTTTCGAGGTGATAGTTTCCGGATTAGTCAAAGGTATATGGTTTAGAGAGAGATAGTCGACGCTTTATAATTCCTGTAATAACTTGCGGCTGAACTTGAAAGGGGTTTCTTCGTTATTTTACCGTTCATGTCTTCCATAGAGAATGTCTTGATCTACTTCAAATAAGGTCTGTGTTTCGCAGAGGAGCAGACTGACAGGGGACCATAAAGACAAGCTCTGCTTTCTGCACTAGAACCTAAAACTTCTTAACCTGTTTGGGCTGCAGGGGCAGTATTGAGAGTAGCCGGATAAAAGGTGCCCATTTCAAACGGCCTCGTACTCAATTCTTGCTTGTACAATATGCATATTATTATTACTATTGGATAGAAAACACTCTAGTTTCTAAAACCGTTTGAATTATATCTGTGAGTAAAACAGAACTCATTTTGCAGCAAACTTCCTGACAGGAAGTGGAAAATCTGAAATCGATGCTCTGTTCTAGGGCCTGCCTATAAATATCCTTGATATATATCAGTATACATGCACTTCATACGTCTTCCACTAGATGTCGACAGGCAGTGAGAGAAGAAATGGAGTGTGTAACTTGATCTGGGGTCGAACAAAAGCTCTTTGTATGACGTGTCACCAGTTTCCTGTTTTCTGGAGAGCGCGTGAAGGGACCTGGTTTTGCCTTCTGTACAGCTGTCGTTATAGACGACTAATATCTCCGGCTTTGATTTTATTTGATACATGTGACAATATCATCGTAAAGTATGTTTTTTCAATATAGTTTTATTAGGACGTTAGGCGTGTTGCGTTGTGTGCCTTTGTTCAGGAAGGAGAGCTTTGCGCCACTTTGCTAGCTTTCCGTGCTAATTGACTGGAGAAGAGGACATTCTAAATCCAAACAACGATTGTTCCCGACAAAGGACCCCTTGTACAACATTCTGATGAAAGATCGTCAAAAGTAGGACCCATTTTATGATGCTATTTCATATATCTGTCGAACATGTTGTACTAGTCGTTTGCGCCCAGAGTTTGGGCACTCTCTCGCTATAACTAAGCTGGATGTCGTAATGAAGTTATTTTTAGAATTCTAACACGGCGATTGCATTAAGAACTAGTGTATCTATCATTTCCTATACAACATGTATTTTTTAGTAACGTTTATGTATAGTTATTTGGTCAGAATAGTTTGAGTGTCATAAAAATATCCGCACATTCTGGGAAAAAGATGCTACGTTAGCACAATGTATAACCACTGATTTCAGCTCTAAATATGCACATTTTCGAACAAAACATAAGTGTATGTATAACCTGATGTTATAGGACTGTCATCTGATGAAGCATATCAAGGTTAGT
This sequence comes from Salvelinus namaycush, assembly GCF_016432855.1. Classification (NCBI taxonomy): domain Eukaryota; kingdom Metazoa; phylum Chordata; class Actinopteri; order Salmoniformes; family Salmonidae; genus Salvelinus; species Salvelinus namaycush. The sequence goes on from NC_052345.1 coordinate 19,524,571, forward strand.
CAAAAATTATATATCTTTTGCTGGTTTATTCGCTATCGCTAACGTGCCTATTGCTATCGCTAACGTGCCTTGAATGAATGCGGTAGTGTGGTAGGCTATTGTAGTAAGCTAATATAATGCTATTATTGTGTTTTCGCTGTAAAACACTTAAAAAATCGGAAATATTGGCTGGATTCACAAGATGTTTGTCTTTAATTTGCTGTACACCATCGATTTTTCAGAAATGTTTTATGATGAGTATTTAGGTATTTGACGTCGGTGTCTGTAATTACTCTGGCTGCTTCGGTCCTATTTGTGACGGTAGCTGTGATGGTAGCTGCAATGTAAAACTGATTTATACCTCAAATATGCACATTTTTCGAACAAAACATAGATTTATTGTATAACATGTTATAAGACTGTCATCTGATGAAGTTGTTTCTTGGTTAGTTTGGTTGGTTCTTGGTTAGTTAGGTTGGCTTTGTGCATGCTACCTGTGCTGTGAAAAATGTCTGTCCTTTTTTGTATTTGGTGGTGAGCTAACATAAATATATGTGGTGTTTTCGCTGTAAAACATTTTAAAAATCGGACATGTTGGCTGGATTCACAAGATCAAATCCAGGCTGTATCACAACCGACCGTGATTGGGAGTCCCATAGGGTGGCTGTAACGTCCTGACCAGAGTTCTTATGTGTTTTGCTTGTTTAGTGTTGGTCAGGACGTGAGCTGGGTGGGAATTCTATGTTGTGTGTCTAGTCCGTCTGTTTCTTTTTTTTTTCTTTTCTTTTTTTTTATCCCCTTTTCTCCCCAATTTTCGTGGTATCCAATCACTAGTAATTACTATCTTGTCTCATCGCTACAACTCCCGTACGGGCTCGGGAGAGACGAAGGTCGAAAGCCATGCGTCCTCCGAAGCACAACCCAACCAAGCCGCACTGCTTCTTTAACACAGCGCGCCTCCAACCCGGAAGCCAGCCGCACCAATGTGTCGGAGGAAACACCGTGCACCTGGCCCCCTTGGTTAGCGTGCACTGTGCCCGGCCCACCACAGGAGTCGCTGGAGCGCGATGAAAAAGGATATCCCTACCGGCCAAACCCTCCCTAACCCGGACGACGCTAGCCCAATTGTGCGTCGCCCCATGGACCTCCCGGTCGCGGCCGGCTGCGACAGAGCCTGGGCGCGAACCCAGAGACTCTGGTGGCGCAGCTAGCACTGCGATGCAGTGCCCTAGACCACTGCGCCACCCGGGAGGCCCAAGTTCGTCTGTTTCTATGTTCAGCCTGATATGGTTCTCAATCAGAGACAGCTGTCAATCGTTGTCCCTGATTGAGAATCATATATAGGTGGCTTGTTTTGTGTTGGGGATTGTGGGTGGTTATTTCCTGTCTCTGTGTTTGTGTTCTGCACCAGCTAGGACTGTGACGGTATGTTCTTTTGTTATTTTGTATAGTGTATTGTTTTGTGTTGATTAAATTCATTATGGAAAATTACCACGCTGCGTATTGGTCCTCTGATCCTTCTCGCCTCTCCTCGTCTGAGGAGGAGGACGAAGTAGACTGCCGTTACAGTGGCGCACAATTGGCCAGGCGTCGTCCGGGGTAGGCAGTCATTGTAAATAAGATTTTGTTCTTAACTGACTTGCCTAGTTAAATAAAGGTTACATTTAAATAAAGAAAAATTGTGTTTTATGACAAACCATTTTTTACAAATCCGCCAAGGCACCAACTTTGAGAAGGGTTTAAAACAAAGGTTTCAAACCATTCATGAATGTAATTGAATCTAGGTATGTCTTGCCTTTAATGTAAGGGCATATAAAAAATTGGCTGAATATTATACAATGACTTATCAACAGCTCTAATAATTTGACCCCCACAGGAATTCTACACTGGCAATTCTAGAATATACTATATATACTAGAAACTTGGTTAAACTATCATTATGACATCATGGATGAATTCTAGAATATACTATATATCATAGAAACCTGATTAAACTATCATTATGACATCATGGATGAATTCTAGAATATACTATATATCCTAGAAACCTGCTTAAACTATCATTATGACATCATGGATGAATTCTAGAATATACTATATATCCTAGAAACCTGCTTAAACTATCATTATGACATCATGCATGGCCAGTCCTTGTATTCATAGTGTAGTGAATTCTGGGGGAAGCCCTGAGCTGAACTCAAACCTGTGTCCAACGACTGTCAAGCCAACACCTTATAACTGTTATGCCAAGATGTCTGAACTTCTTGACGAGGTCGCTAGGTGTTGGGTTACAGTTTCTACAATATTGTTCTCTATGAATTTGAGAGTGGTTACATTTCTCCAGCCCCCATCCCTCAGCTGTTTACCAAACCAAGTCTCTGGGCAGCCATTTGGTTGCTGTTTAAAAACCCGCACAACCCAGCATTCTGCAGTTCAAACAATAACAAATCTGTCATTCCACCACTGTTTTGGTAATAAGATGATTATGGGGTTGGAGAAATGTAACTACAGACAGACAGACCTATGGATGCAAGGACTGACCATCCATGATATCAACATTACAGTTTTAACCATGTTGAGGCTGGCTATACAGTGTTGATTTACATTGTTTCTAAACATTAGAGTAAAAAAAGCTTATTTGGGGATCTGATGGGGTACAACAGTTGAACTAAGCTCATGAAGCATGTGTTATATTCTTCAAGAATCAATGGCTATAAATAAATTATTTAAAAGTCACAATATGGATGTAGCAATTGCAGATTTCCGCTTTAACACCAAACATCAGTTCAACAACTGCAGAGTTTGTGCCGCTGTTTTTAAGACAGTACTTACTAGTGTTAATCAGGGAACGGTTTCTCAAAACCATCTTATGGATATATTCATCGTTAGAACCATTGGATGCCTTAAAATGCGTTTGGGAAACCGGGCCCAGATATCCAGGTTCCTCCTCCTCTTTCGATGTAACAGTCTTCTCCTCCTCCTCTTTCACTCCATAAACTGCATCCTCCTCTCCTTTTACTGTAACATCCTCCTCTTTCACTCTGAACGCGTCTTCCTCTTCTTTCACAGTAACGGCCTCACCCTCTACTTCTTGTTTTACTGTGATATCCTCCTCTCCTTTTACTGTAACATCCTCTTATTCCTCTTCTTTCACAGTAACGACCTCACCCTCTACTTCTTGTTTTACTGTGATATCCACCTCTTCTTTAGCATGGGGAGTAGCTTAGTGACCGCATGGTCGGGGATGTTAGCTAGGCTAATGCTAACTTAACCAGCCTGCAAGCTGAATAATAACAACAACACCGTAAATATGAAATTAAATCGGATAACTAACTAGACGACAGAAGTGGGTTTAAAACACAGTGGCTAATATACACGAAAGCGTCTAAAGAGCTATATTGGTTCGGCTATTTTGTCTAGCAAGCTACCGAGGTGTCTGACTAACTGTTGTTGCTGCTGATAGATTATACGTCACACCAACAGCATAACCTTAAATTCCCAGACCGCCAACTGTTGACTGGAGTGGGTAATGCAGTTGAGTAAAATTTATATTTTATCTTCAGACAACAAGTTAAAGTGTAGGGAGCATTAGTTTTTACTCACCAGTGTAACAATACAGTGTGGTTAAAGACTTAGTAAGCTAGTTGTAGTCACGATATGGTTACCTATAAGTACAAACAGTTATGTTTTTGCGTAATTACATATTATTATCTTATTTCGGGAAATCTTCTAAACTACCCACAATGCACTATTTCCCCAGGTCATATGGGTGATCTACTCTGCTACTGAGTTTGTATGCCAGTGTAACGGTGTAATGAAGCTACATGTTTTAAATATATTTAACCTCTATTTAACTAGGCAAGTCAGATAAGAACAAATTCTTTTTTACATTGACGGCCTACCCCGGCCAAACCCTAACCCAGACGATGCTGGGCCATATGTGTGCTGCCCTATGGGACTCCCAATCACGGCCTGTTATGATACAGCCTGGATTTGAACCAGGGTCTGTAGTGACGCCTCTAGCACTGAGATGCGGTACCTTAGACCGCTGCGCTGCTCGTGTGTTTACATTATACTCAGTGATAAAGGTGTGGGATTCTGAGTAATCCACAGCAGATTTTTGGAGAATTTGAAAATTGAGTGGTCCTGGGATAGAAATGTATAAAGTTGACATTACATCATAAAATCCACGTTTTAAATCATACATTAGCAATTTATGTTTTAGGAACTACTGTTGTTTGTTTGGTATCAAGTAAGCCTCTCTTTATATGTTACTTGCCAAATCTCAGTTTTCCATGTGGGTTTTATGCTAAAGATCCCTCTTTCAAGTTGGTATCTAACTGGAAAGTGCATCTTCTTTAGGAGTGCTATTTTTACCCTGTCGTCTACTGATCGTTCATCCACACTGTGTGTCTCATCAATGCAGGTAATTTATGACAAATGTATAAAGTATATGTTTTATAAACTCATGAACACCAGCCAGTTTATCAGCCCGGTTTTGTTAGTTTAGGTGTATTATACTTCTTCGCCACCAGAGGGGGACATTGAGTAAATCTTCAGGTTAGTTTGATATATTTTGATAGTAAAATGGATGACAGTTTATTCTGATGTAGTGAATATAAGACACATGGAAACAATGTATTTATGTATTATAGTAAATTATGAATTAGTAGGAATTGTTAAATCCACTATATGATCACAATGACTTTGATAGACATTTCAATTGTTTTTTTGTTAGTATATTATAGGGCAGTTTTATGTAGAATTGCTGTGGGACTGCTATTTATATCCCGTCACTACTGATCATTCATCCATACTGTGTGTGTCCCATCATTGCAGCTTTGGAAATAAATGAACTATCCATTCATTGCTCCTTCCTGTGTTGACTCACTGACTTGAGAGACCAGGAAGGTCACACTAGCTCGATAGGTTGAGATCTATCTCAAGCTTCACCTCATGCTTTTCATTAACTGTGTGGTTGTGTTATCTAGTGGGAACCCGTTAGCACGGTAGGCTCTGGTGCCTTCTTGCCGTGGGCTCAAGACGACAGAGGAAATCAACCTCTGTGGGATGTCATCTATAATAATGACATAAAGGCTATGCTGCTACGGTGTGGGATGTCATCTATAATAATGACATAAAGGCTATGCTGCTATGCACTACGGTGTGGGATGTCATCTATAATAATGACATAAAGGCTATGCTGCTACGGTGTGGGATGTCATCTATAATAATGACATAAAGGCTATGCTGCTACGGTGTGGGATGTCATCTATAATAATGACATAAAGGCTATGCTGCTACGGTGTGGGATGTCATCTATAATAATGACATAAAGGCTATGCTACTACGTGCTACGGTGTGGGATGTCATCTATAATAATGACATAAAGGCTATGCTGCTACGGTGTGGGATGTCTTCTATAATAATGACATAAAGGCTATGCTGCTACGGTGTGGGATGTCATCTATAATAATGACATAAAGGCTATGCTGCTACGGTGTGGGATGTCTTCTATAATAATGACATAAAGGCTATGCTGCTACGTGCTACGGTGTGGGATGTCATCTATAATAATGACATAAAGGCTATGCTGCTACGGTGTGGGATGTCATCTATAATAATGACATAAGGCTATGCTGCTACGTGCTACGGTGTGGGACGTCATCTATAATAATGACATAAAGGCTATGCTGCTACGGTGTGGGATGTCTTCTATAATAATGACATAAAGGCTATGCTGCTACGGTGTGGGATGTCATCTATAATAATGACATAAAGGCTATGCTGCTACGGTGTGGGATGTCATCTATAATAATGACATAAAGGCTATGCTGCTACGGTGTGGGATGTCATCTATAATAATGACATAAAGGCTATGCTGCTACGTGCTACGGTGTGGGATGTCATCTATAATAATGACATAAAGGCTATGCTGCTACGGTGTGGGACGTCATCTATAATAATGACATAAAGGCTATGCTGCTACGGTGTGGGATGTCATCTATAATAATGACATAAAGGCTATGCTGCTACGGTGTGGGATGTCATCTATAATAATGACATAAAGGCTATGCTGCTACGTGCTACGATGTGGGATGTCATCTATAATAATGACATAAAGGCTATGCTGCTACGGTGTGGGATGTCATCTATAATAATGACATACAGGCTATGCTGCTACGGTTTGGGATGTCATCTATAATAATGACATAAAGGCTATGCTGCTCCGTGCTACGGTGTGGGACGTCATCTATAATAATTTGGCTGTTCTAAATTCTGTGTTGCTCAAAGCCTTTAGTAATGAACCTATTTTTGAGACTATTGGCTGTAAAACGTCAATGCTTCAGGAAGCTTTGTTTCCCCATCATGGAATCTATCTATTTTGAATGTTGGGGATTTTCCCTGCCATCATTCTGTATGTTTCTGCTCTTCTGATCTGTAGTCACGTTTTAGTTGGGTTTTGTTAGTTGGGTTCTAACTGGTCTCCATTAGTTGGGCTCCAGCTTGCTGACCATAGTGTCACGAACCGGCTCGAAGACCGTGACAAAAAGTGAGACAATGTGGAAATAAAGAATAACAAAATATATTTATTAACTGAAGTAAAGTAAATACAATTAACAATGGTGTGTGTTTAGTCAGTAGTGTAAGTGAGTGGTCGCATGCATACGTGTGATAATGAGGGGCGTTGAAAGGTGCCAACGCAAACAACCAAAATAGCCACAAAAAATGGCACAACCAAAATCTGTCTGTATCTGCATGGAAAGAGTCTCCTCAATGAATGGGGAAGAGGTGCATTTATCCTGGGACACACCCGAGCCCAGGTGTGTCCCATTTCACTGAAGACCCTCCCGGCTCCGCCCACCGACATCCTATTAAGGAAAACAAGAGCAAAGAGAAAGAATTCGGCAGACAGAGTGGGAGGGTCGTCACAGCAGTCTGATGATATACCAGGGACTGGGGATGCAGTTAGGTTTGTATGCAGTCTGATGATATACCAGGGCCTGGGGATGCAGTTAGGTTTGTATGCAGTCTGATGATATACCAGGGCCTGGGCATGCAGTTAGGTTTGTATGCAGTCTGATGATATACCAGGGCCTGGGGATGCAGTTAGGTTTGTATGCAGTCTGGTGATATACCAGGGCCTGGGGATGCAGTTAGGTTTGTATGCAGTCTGGTAATATACCAGGGACTGGGGATGCAGTTAGGTTTGTATACAGTCTGGTGATATATCAGGGACTGGGGATGCAGTTAGGTTTGTATACAGTCTGGTGATATACCAGGGCCTGGGGATGCAGTTAGGTTTGTTTTCCTCTAGCTATTCTCCAGTTTGCTCCCAGCTGCTTTCATAGAACATAGATCACTGTTAAACTAGGCTGCAGAGCGTTCCTAGTTTGACAGATAATTCAACCAGTGTGTGACCAGTGGGTTTCTTTAAATGAATGAATATGAAACTGCCTGAAATACAGATGTGAAGGACAGTATGTTTTAAATTCTCACTCAAAATATGCACTGCTCTTTGAACGTCTCAATATAATATTATTATTTCACGAAAGGAATGAAAAATACATTTGTGTGCAACAACAAAAAAGTATCTTAACTGCGTTTCCCACTCCAATCAGCAGACGGCGATGTGCGTCTTTCAGGCGATGCTGCGAGCGTGACGTATAATCTAGGTGACGGAACGGATCAACAACAACGAGTCAGCCACATTGGTAGCCAACATAGCCGAAACATTTAGACTGTTTCTGTGCATATTTGCCTCTGTGTTTTAAATATACGTCTGACATCTAATTAATTGCCCCCATTTAAATGTTATAGGTACATTGTTAGTCAACTAGCTGGCTTGATAAGTTAGCCTAGCACTAAACTAGTCGCTCATGCTAACTAGCTAACATCCCCGACCATGAGCTCACTGATGTATTCTCCCCCTGCTAAAGAGGAGGCGGTCTGCTGGACGGAGAAAGAAGCTCTGGGGCTGAACATTGTCGTGAAAGAGGAGAAGGAAGAGGAGGATGTCACAGTTAAACAAGAGGAGGAAGAGAACGAGGAGGATGCAGTTTTTGGAGTGAAGAAGGAGAAAGAGGGAGAGATAACGGTCATATTGACAGAGGAGTCAGGAGATCTGATTACCACCAGTAAGTACTATCTTAAAAACGGGCACTAACTGTCCAAAGGTTTTGAACGAATGTCTGGTTTTAAAGCAGCATGCTACTGAAATTCTATACTTGAAATGTTGTTCTGTACTATTGGAATTTATGTTATAATATAATGTTAAAGCTACGTTTTAAAATGGGTGGTTAAAGCCCTGAATGCTGATTGGCTGACAGCCGTGGTATATCAGGTCGTATACCATGGGTATGACAAAACATGTATTTTTACTGTTCTAATTACGTTGGTAACCAGTTTATAATTGCAATAAGACACCTCAGGGTTTTGTGATACATGGCCAATATACCACGGCTAAGGGCTGTATCCAGGCACTCTGCGTTACGTCGTGCATAACAACAGTCTTTAACCATGCTATATTGGCCATATACCACACTTCCTCGGGTCTTATTGCTTAACTGTGACATGTGTATACCATCAGAGTAAACAAAATCACAACTTAATTGTCTCACCAAATGGCAAACAAGTTCTAAATGAAACGTATTGTAGATCTTGCGTGGAGTGTGTATACCCGCAAAAAGCAGATTTCTAACTAATGTTGGAGAAATACATAAAATAAGAAGCATTATTGACATGAAAAGGACAAGCGTTTTGGGGAGACTGAACATATTAGCAAAAGGACAAGCGTTTTGGGGCGACTGAACATATTAGCAAAAGGACAAGCGTTTTGGGGAGACTGAACATATTAGCAAACGTTTGTTAGTCGACAAAAAACATGGACAAAATAGCCATTTGAAGGAAAGGCTGAACTACAGAATGATAATTTAGAAAATATAGAAATTATTACTTTAGAGATGATAACAAAAAGTTAACATTGGATCAAATGCAGCCTGAAATAGTACTATATATTATTATAGAGCTCTGTTTAGCCTGTATCACTGACTGAAATAGTACTATATATTATTATAGAGCTCTGCTCAGCCAATAAACATGACATTATCTATTATTATAGAACTCTGCTCAGCCTATAAACATGACATTATCTATTATTATAGAACTCTGCTCAGCCTGTAAACATGACATTATCTATTATTATAGAGCTCTGCTCAGCCTATAACCATGACATTATCTATTATTATAGAGCTCTGCTCAGCCTATAAACATGACATTATCTATTATTATAGAGCTCTGCTCAGCCTATAAACATGACATTATCTAGTATTATAGAGCTCTTATTATGACATCATGACATTCCCTGAGAAATTAGATTTCGAGCTCGACATCATTTGTTTTTAAATCTCACTGTCACCAAGTTTATTTTTAATGATGTAATGTTGTGAAGACTGACCTCGGGTTATTGAGGGATCTAGTCTGGATTAAACCTCATAGGAAAGCAGTTTTATTATGTGGAGATGTCATTCAGGTCTCTCTTTAGTATTAAACAAATTACTCTGTCTTTGGCAGGAGAGAGACCAGACTCTCACTCTGACAGCAGAAAGAGTTCTTCAGAGGAACCAGACAGAGAGATGACCAAACCAGCGAGACGACACCACTGCTCCTACTGTGGAAATAGTTTTACCCGATTACAACATCTGAAAGCACATGAGAGAATACATACAGGAGAAAAGCCCTTCCACTGTTCCCAGTGTGAAAAGAGTGTTAGGTGGTTAACGAGTCTGAAAAAGCATGAGAGGGGACACACACAAGAAAAGATCTACCAATGCTCCCTGTGTGAAAAAGAAAAGATCTACCAATGCTCCCTGTGTGAAAAGAGTTTTACCAAGTTAGGGGGCCTGACTAGGCATGAGAGGACACCCAAAGGAGGGGATAAGACGTACCACTGCTCCCAGTGTGGAAAGAGATTTTCCCAGTCAGAGGACCTGAAAGCACATGAGAGAATAGAGAGACTGTGTTCTGACTTGTGTTTTTGACTGAGAATTTGTGTTTTTGTTTGTCACATTAAATCATATTGTTTAAATGAAATCAGACATGGAAATCTGACCAAAACAACGGGCCTGTTTCTGTTGTTTTTCATCTTGATCTAAAATCAAATGAAATATTTTAAAATGTGTATTTCATTTTTCATTATGAACTTTGATTGGTTGTATACAAGTATTAGCCCTCTGATGTTGTTCATAATATGATTTGGATATTGCTAAATGTAAATGATTATACACTGCTCAAAAAAATAAAGGGAACACTTAAACAACACAATGTAACTCCAAGTCAATCACACTTCTGTGAAATCAAACTGTCCACTTAGGAAGCAACACTGATTGACAATAAATTTCACATGCTGTTGTGCAAATGGAATAGACAACAGGTGGAAATTATAGGCAATTAGCAAGACACCCCCAATAAAGGAGTGGTTCTGCAGGTGGTGACCACAGACCACTTCTCAGTTCCTATGCTTCCTGGCTGATGTTTTGGTCACTTTTGAATGCTGGCGGTGCTGTCACTCTAGTGGTAGCATGAGACGGAGTCTACAACCCACACAAGTGGCTCAGGTAGTGCAGCTCATCCAGGATGGCACATCAATGCGAGCTGTGGCAAGAAGGTTTGCTGTGTCTGTCAGCGTAGTGTCCAGAGCATGGAGGCGCTACCAGGAGACAGGCCAGTACATCAGGAGACGTGGAGGAGGCCGTAGGAGGGCAACAACCCAGCAGCAGGACCGCTACCTCCGCCTTTGTGCAAGGAGGAGCACTGCCAGAGCCCTGCAAAATGACCTCCAGCAGGCCACAAATGTGCATGTGTCAGCATATGGTCTCACAAGGGGTCTGAGGATCCTCCTTGTTACTAGCTGCACTACTATACTATGATGGTCTCCACCTTGTTATTGTACTAGTACCACTACTATACTATGATGGCCTCCACACCTTATCGTACTAGCTCCACTACTATACTATGATGGTCTCCACACCTTGTTATTGTACTAGCTCCACTACTATACTATGATGGTCTCCTCATGTTATTGTACTAGCTGCACTACTATACTATGATGGTCTCCACACCTTGTTATTGTACTAGCTCCACTACTAGCTCCACTACTATACTATGATGTTCTCCACACCTTGTTATTGTACTAGCTCTACTACTAGTACCACTACTACACTATGATGGTCTCCACACCTTGTTATTGTACTAAATGCACTACTATACTATGATGGTCTCCACACCTTGTTATTGTACTAGTTCCACTACTATACTATGATGGTCTCCACACCTTGTTATTGTACTAGCTCCACTACTTTCCTATGATGGTCTCCACACCGTGTTATTGTACTAGCTCCACTACTAGCTCCACTACTATACTATGATGTTCTCCACACCTTGTTATTGTACTAGCTCTACTACTTTACTATGATGGTCTCCACACCTTGTTATTGTACTAGCTCTACTACTAGTACGATTACTATACTATGATGGTCTCCACACCTTGTTATTGTACTAGCTCCACTACTTTACAATGATGGTCTCCACACCTTGTTATTGTACTAGCTCTACTACTAGTACCACTACTATACTTTGATGGTCTCCACACCTTGTTATTGTACTAGCTCCACTACTATACTATGATGGTCTCCACACCTTGTTATTGTACTAGCTCCAATACTAGTACCACTACTATACTATGATGGTCTCCACCTTGTTATTGTAATAGCTCTACTACTATACTATAATGGTCTCCACACCTTGTTATTGTACTAGCTCCACTACTGTACTATGATGGTCTCCACCTTGTTATTGTACTAGCTCCACTACTTTACTATGATGGTCTCCACACCTTGTTATTGTACTAGCTCCACTACTATACTATGATGGTTTCCACACCTTGTTATTGTACTAGCTCCACTACTAGTATCACTACTATACTATGATGGTCTCCACACCTTGTTATTGTACTAGCTCCACTAATATACTATGATGGTCTCCTCGTTATTGTACTAGCTCCACTACTATACTATGATGGTCTCCACACCTTGTTATTGTACTAGCTCCACTACTAGTACCACTACTATACTATGATGGTCTCCACACCTTGTTATTGTACTAGCTCCACTACTATACTATGATGCTCTCCACACCTTGTTATTGTACTAGCTCCATTACTAGCTCCATTACTATACTATGATGGTCTCCACACCTTGTTATTGTACTAGCTGCACTACTATACTATGATGGTCTCCACACCTTGTTATTGTACTAGCTCCACTACTAGTACCACTACTATACTATGATGGTCTCCACACCTTGTTATTGTACTAGCTCTACTACTATACTATAAGGGTCTCCACACCTTGTTATTGTACTAGCTCCACTACTTTACTATGATGGTCTCCACACCTTGTTATTGTATTAGCTCTACTACTAGTACCACTACTATACTATGATGGTCTCCACACCTTGTTATTGTACTAGCTCCACTACTAGTATAGTAGTGGAGCTAGTACAGTAAATGACTTAAATGACTTAAATGTTGTTATTGTACTAGCTCCACTACTATACTATGATGGTCTCCATACCTTGTTATTGTACTAGCTCCACTACTAGTACCACTACTATACTATGATGGTCTCCACCTTGTTATTGTACTAGCTCTACTACTATACTATAATGGTCTCCACACCTTGTTATTGTACTAGCTCCACTACTGTACTATGATGGTCTCCACCTTGTTATATTACTAGCTCCACTACTTTACTATTATGGTCTCCACACCTTGTTATTGTACTAGTACCACTACTATACTATGATGGTCTCCACCTTGTTATTGTACTAGCTCCACTACTAGTACCACTACTATACTATGATGGTCCCCACCTTGTTATTGTACTAGCTCCACTACTAGTACCACTACTATACTATGATGGTCTCCACACCTTGTTATTGTACTAGTACAACTACTTTACTATGATGGTCTCCACACCTTGTTATTGTACTAGCTCCACTACTATACTATGATGGTCTCCACACCTTGTTATTGTACTAGCTCCACTACTATTCTATGGTGGTCTCCACACCTTGTTATTGTACTAGCTCCACTACTAGTACCACTACTATACTATGATGGTCTCCACACCTTGTTATTGTACCAGCTCCACTACTAGTACCACTACTTTAATGTGATGGTCTCCACACCTTGTTATTGTACTAGCTCCACTACTAGTACCACTACTATACTATGATGGTCTCCACACCTTGTTATTGTTCTAGCTCCACTACTATACTATGATGGTCTCCACCTTGTTATTGTACTAGCTCCACTACTATACTATGATGGTCTCCACACCTTGTTATTGTACTAGCTCCACTACTAGTACCACTACTATACTATGATGGTCTCCACCTTGTTATTGTACTAGTTCCACTATTATACTATGATGGTCTCCACACCTTGTTATTGTACTAGTACCACTACTATACTATGATGTACTCCACACCTTATCGTACTAGTTCCACTACTATACTATGATGGTCTCCACACCTTGTTATTGTACTAGCTCCACTACTATACTATGATGGTCTCCTCCTTGTTATTTTACTAGCTAAACTACTATACTATGATGGTCTCCACACCTTGTTATTGTACTAGTTCCACTACTATACTATGATGGTCTCCATACCTTGTTATTGTACTAGCTCCACTACTTTACTATGATGGTCTCCACACCTTGTTATTGTACTAGCTCCACTACTAGCTCCACTGCTATACTATGATGTTCTCCACACCTTGTTATTGTACTAGCTCTACTACTTTACTATGATGGTCTCCACAACTTGTTATTGTACTAGCTCTACTACTAGTACGATTACTATACTATGATGGTCTCCACACCTTGTTATTGTACTAGCTCCACTACTTTACTATGATGGTCTCCACACCTTGTTATTGTACTAGCTCTACTACTAGTGCCACTACTCTACTATGATGGTCTCCACACCTTGTTATTGTACTAGCTCCACTACTATACTGGTCTCCACACCTTGTTATTGTACTAGCTCCACTACTAGTACCACTACTATACTATGATGGTCTCCACACCTTGTTATTGTACTAGCTCCATTACTAGCTCCATTACTATACTATGATGGTCTCCACACCTTGTTATTGTACTAGCTCCACTACTAGTACCACTACTATACTATGATGGTCTCCACCTTGATATTGTACTAGCTCTACTAATATACTATAATGGTCTCCACACCTTGTTATTGTACTAGCTCCACTACTATACTATGATGGTCTCCACCTTGTTATTGTACTAGCTCCACTACTTTACTATGATGGTCTCCACACCTTGTTATTGTACTAGCTCCACTACTATACTATGATGGTCTCCACACCTTGTTATTGTACTAGCTCCACTACTAGTACCACTACTATACTATGATGGTCTCCACACCTTGTTATTGTACTAGCTCCACTACTATACTATCATGGTCTCCACCTTGTTATTGTACTAGATCCACTACTATACTATGATGGTCTCCACACCTTGTTATTGTACTAGCTCCACTACTAGTACCACTACTATACTATGATGGTCTCCACACCTTGTTATTGTTCTAGCTCCACTACTATACTATGATGGTCTCCACCTTGTTATTGTACTAGCTCCACTACTATACTATGATGGTCTCCACACCTTGTTATTGTACTAGCTCCACTACTAGTACCACTACTATACTATGATGGTCTCCACCTTGTTATTGTACTAGTTCCACTATTATACTATGATGGTCTCCACACCTTGTTATTGTACTAGTACCACTACTATACTATGATGTACTCCACACCTTATCGTACTAGTTCCACTACTATACTATGATGGTCTCCACACCTTGTTATTGTACTAGCTCCACTACTATACTATGATGGTCTCCTCCTTGTTATTTTACTAGCTAAACTACTATACTATGATGGTCTCCACACCTTGTTATTGTACTAGTTCCACTACTATACTATGATGGTCTCCATACCTTGTTATTGTACTAGCTCCACTACTTTACTATGATGGTCTCCACACCTTGTTATTGTACTAGCTCCACTACTAGCTCCACTACTATACTATGATGTTCTCCACACCTTGTTATTGTACTAGCTCTACTACTTTACTATGATGGTCTCCACAACTTGTTAATGTACTAGCTCTACTACTAGTACGATTACTATACTATGATGGTCTCCACACCTTGTTATTGTACTAGCTCCACTACTTTACTATGATGGTCTCCACACCTTGTTATTGTACTAGCTCTACTACTAGTGCCACTACTCTACTATGATGGTCTCCACACCTTGTTATTGTACTAGCTCCACTACTATACTATGATGGTCTCCACACCTTGTTATTGTACTAGCTCCACTACTAGTACCACTACTATACTATGATGGTCTCCACCTTGTTATTGTACTAGCTCTACTACTATACTATAATGGTCTCCACAACTTGTTATTGTACTAGCTCCACTACTATACTATGATGGTCTCCACACCTTGTTATTGTACTTGCTCCACTACTATACTATGATGGTCTCCACACCTTGTTATTGTACTAGTACCACTACTTTGCTATGATGGTCTCCACACCTTGTTATTGTACTAGCTCCACTACTATACTATGATGGTCGCCTCGTTATTGTACTAGCTCCACTACTATACTGGTCTCCACACCTTGTTATTGTACTAGCTCCACTACTAGTACCACTACTATACTATGATGGTCTCCACACCTTGTTATTGTACTAGCTCCATTACTAGCTCCATTACTATACTATGATGGTCTCCACACCTTGTTATTGTACTAGCTCCACTACTAGTACCACTACTATACTATGATGGTCTCCACCTTGATATTGTACTAGCTCTACTAATATACTATAATGGTCTCCACACCTTGTTATTGTACTAGCTCCACTACTATACTATGATGGTCTCCACCTTGTTATTGTACTAGCTCCACTACTTTACTATGATGGTCTCCACACCTTGTTATTGTACTAGCTCCACTACTATACTATGATGGTCTCCACACCTTGTTATTCTACTAGCTCCACTACTAGTACCACTACTATACTATGATGGTCTCCACACCTTGTTATTGTACTAGCTCCACTACTATACTATCATGGTCTCCACCTTGTTATTGTACTAGATCCACTACTATACTATGATGGTCTCCACACCTTGTTATTGTACTTGCTCCACTACTATACTTTGATGGTCTCCACACCTTGTTATTGTACTAGCTCCACTACTAGTACCACTACTATACTATGATTGTCTCCACCTTGTTATTGTACTAGCTCCACTACTATACTATGAAGGTCTCCACACCTTATCGTACTAGCTCCACTACTATACTATGATGGTCTCCACACCTTGTTATTGTACTAGCTCCACTACTATACTATGATGGTCTCCTCATTATTGTACTCGCTCCACTACTATACTATGATGGTCTCCACACCTTGTTATTGTACTAGCTCCACTACTATACTATGATGGTCTCCTCATTATTGTACTCGCTCCACTACTATACTATGATGGTCTCCACACCTTGTTATTATACTAGCTCCACTACTGTACTATGATGGTCTTCACACCTTGTTATTGTACTAGATCCACAACTTTACTATGATGGTCTCCACACCTTGTTATTGTACTAGCTCTAATACTAGTACCACTACTGTACTATGATGGTCTCCACACCTTGTTATTGTACTAGCTCCACTACTATACTATGATGGTCTCCACACCTTGTTATTGTACTAGCTCCAATACTATACTATGATGGTCTCCACACCTTATTATTGTACTTGCTCCACTATTTTACTATGATGGTCTCCACATCTTGTTATTGTACTAGCTCCACTACTTTACTATGATGGTCTCCACATCTTGTTATTGTACTAGCTCCACTACTTTACTATGATGGTCTCCACATCTTGTTATTGTACTAGCTCCACTACTTTACTATGATGGTCTCCACACCTTGTTATTGTACTAGCTCTACTACTAGTACCACTACTATGCTATGATGGTCTCCACACCTTGTTATTGTACTAGCTCCACTACTTTACTATGATGGTCTCCACACCTTGTTATTGTACTAACTCTGCTACTAGTACCACTACTATACTATGATGGTCTCCACACCTTGTTATTGTACTAGCTCCACTATTATACTATGATGGTCTCCACACCTTGTTATTGCACAAGCTCCACTACTATACGATGATAGTCTCCACACCTTGTAATTGTACTAGCTCCACTACTATACTATGATGGTCTCCACACCTTGTTATTGTACTAGCTCCATTACTATAATATGATGGTCTCCACACCTTGTTTTTGTACTAGCTCCACTACTATACTATGATGGTCTCCACACCTTGTTATTGTACTAGCTCCACTACTAGTACCACTACTATACTATAATGGTCTCCACCTTGTTATTGTACTAGCTCTACTACTATACTATATTGGTCTCCACACCTTGTTGTTGTACTAGCTCCACTACTATACTATGATGGACTCCACACCTTGTTATTGTACTAGCTCCACTACTATACTATGATGGTCTCCACCTTGTTATTGTACTAGCTCCACTACTATACTATGATGATCTTCACACCTTGTTATTGTACTAGCTCCACTACTTTACTATGATGGTCTCCATACCTTGTTATTGTACTAGCTCTACTACTAGTACCACTACTATACTATGATGGTCTCCACACCTTGTTATTGTACTAGCTCCACTACTTTACTATGATGGTCTCCACACCTTGTTATTGTACTAGCTCTGCTACTAGTACCACTACTATACTATGATGGTCTCCACACCTTGTTATTGTACTAGCTCCACTACTATACTATGATGGTCTCCACACCTTGTTATTGTACTAGCTCCACTACTATACTATGATGGTCTCCACACCTTGTAATTGTACTAGCTCCACTACTATACTATGATGGTCTCCACACCTTGTTATACTACTAGCTCCATTACTATAATATGATGGTCTCCACACCTTGTTATTGTACTAGCTCCATTACTATAATATGATGGTCTCCACACCTTGTTATTGTACTAGCTCCACTACTATACTATGATGGTCTCCACACCTTGTTATTGTACTAGCTCCACTACTAGTACCACTACTATACTATAATGGTCTCCACCTTGTTATTGTACTAGCTCTACTACTATACTATATTGGTCTCCACACCTTGTTGTTGAACTAGCTCCACTACTATACTATGATGGACTCCACACCTTGTTATTGTACTAGCTCCACTACTATACTATGATGGTCTCCACCTTGTTATTTTACTAGCTCCACTACTATACTATGATGATCTTCACACCTTGTTATTGTACTAGCTCCACTACTTTACTATGATGGTCTCCACACCTTGTTATTGTACTAGCTCTACTACTAGTACCACTACTATACTATGATGGTCTCCACACCTTGTTATTGTACTAGCTCCACTACTTTACTATGATGGTCTCCACACCTTGTTATTGTACTAGCTCTGCTACTAGTACCACTACTATACTATGATGGTCTCCACACCTTGTTATTGTACTAGCTCCACTACTATACTATGATGGTCTCCACACCTTGTTATTGTACTAGCTCCACTACTATACTATGATGGTCTCCACACCTTGTAATTGTACTAGCTCCACTACTATACTATGATGGTCTCCACACCTTGTTATACTACTAGCTCCATTACTATAATATGATGGTCTCCACACCTTGTTATTGTACTAGCTCCACTACTATACTATGATGGTCTCCACACCTTGTTATTGTACTAGCTCCACCACTAGTACCACTACTATACTATGATGGTCTCCACCTTGTTATTGTACTAGCTCTACTACTATACTATAATGGTCTCCACACCTTGTTATTGTACTAGCTCTACTACTAGTACCACTACTATACTATTCACAACTTTAATGTCATTCAGAATTGACTAACAACATATAAATGACAGGGGATGTGTTTTGCTATAGTAACCCGTGGGGTTGTGATGTGTGTTGCTATAGTAACCCGTGGGGGGGAGTGAACACCCAGAGAGTGGACATTTTTTTAAACAAAACCAGGAAGTTACATCATCGTTACCCAGAAAGGATTTGATGTTGAGATTAAAAACGGCTGCATTGGCCCTTTAATGTAAGATACATACGGCTTCTTATGTGTTTTATTTATCCAACATAACTACCTTACCGTGAATGATTTCAATTAAAATAGTCAACAAGAAACAATAATACTATTAACTACGACTACATACACCCTTCTACACCCTGCTAGCTGACCACCGATTTTTATTGCAAATCATGTAAGTTAAGTTAGGTTAAGAGAGTTTTCCAAAAAGTAATATGTACACATTTTGTGGGACATTCTGTATATTGTAAAATTCGACTGCGTGACAGACCACATTTAATTTAATATCGAACTTTTAACCTCTGAAATATAGCTAACGGGTTTGCTAATGTTGCTAGTTTAACGTAGTTGCTAAATGTTGATATAACTGCTTAGTAACCAAAAAGGAAAGAAATTGTGAGTGTTAGATAATACATATCACGAAAACAGTTGAATGTTGTCAAGCTATAGACAGATAATAGAGCTCAGCCTGTAAACATGACATTATCTATTATCATAGAGCTCTGCTCAGCCTATAAACATGACATTATCTATTATTATAGAGCTCTGCTCAGCCTATAAACATGACATTATCTATTATTATAGAGCTCTGCTCAGCCTATAAACATGACATTATCTATTATTATAGAGCTCTGCTTGGCCTGTAAACATGACATTATCTATTATTATAGAGCTCTGCTCCTTCTTTAGACATGACATTATCTATTATTATAGAGCTCTGCTCAGCCTATAAACATGACATTATCTATTATTATAGAGCTCTGCTCAGCCTATAACCATGACATTATCTATTATTATAGAGCTCTGCTCGGCCTGTAAACATGACATTATCTATTATTATAGAGCTCTGTTCAGCCTAAAACATGACATTATATATTATTGTAGAGCTCTGCTCGGCCTGTAAACATGACATTATCTATTATTATAGAGCTCTGCTCAGCCTGTAAACATGACATTATCTATTATTATAGAGCTCTGTTCAGCCTGTAAACATGACATTATCTATTGTTATAGAGCTCTGTTCAGCCTATAAACATGACATGATCTATTATTATAGAGCTCTGTTCAGCCTATAAACATGACATTATCTATTATTATAGAGCTCTGTTCAGCCTATAAACATGACATGATCTATTATTATAGAGCTCTGTTCAGCCTATAAACATGACATTATCTATTATTATAGAGCTCTGTTCAGCCTATAAACATGACATGATCTATTATTATAGAGCTCTGTTCAGCCTATAAACATGACATTATCTATTATTATAGAGCTCTGTTCAGCCTATAGACATGACATGATCTATTATTATAGAGCTCTGTTCAGCCTATAAACATGACATTGTCTATTATTATAGAGCTCTGCTCAGCCTATAACCATGACATGATCTATTATTATAGAGCTCTGCTCAGCCTGTAAACATGACATTCCCTGAGAGATTAGATTTGGAGCTCTACATCATTTGTTTTTAAATCTCACCAAGTTTATTTTGAATGATGTAATGTTGTTAAGACTGACCTCAGGTTATTGAGGGATTTGGCCTAGATTAAACTTCATAGGAAGACAATTTTATTTAATGCAGGTTTCATTCAGATCTCTCGGTTTAACTACATAATCTGTTTGTCTTTTGGCAGGAGAGAGACCAGACTCTAACAGCGGGAAGAGTTCCTCAGAGGAAACAGACCCGGAGACGCCTAACCAACACCACTGCTCCCACTGTGGAAAGAGTTTTAGGGTGGTTAGGGAGCCTGAAAATGCATGAGAGAATACATACAGGAGAAAAGCCCTTCCACTGTTCTCACTGTGGAAAGAATTTTACTCATTTAGGGGCCCTGGTTGGGCATGAGAGAACACACACTGGAGAGAAGCCTTATCACTGTTCCCACTGTGGAAAGAGTTTTAGGTGGTTATGGGTCCTGAACAAGCATGAGAGAACACACACAGGAGAAAAACCTTTCCAATGTTCCCAGTGTGAAAAGAGTTTTAGGTGGTCAGGGAGTCTGAAAAAGCATGAGAGAAAACACACAGGAGTAAAGCCTTTCCAACATACTAATACACAGGAGGAGACAACATACCACTGCTCTCATTGTGAAAAGACATTTTCCCAGTCAGAGGACCTGAAAACACATGAGAGAATTGAGAGACTGTGTTCTGACTTGTGTTTTTGACTGAGAATTTGTGTTTTTGTTTGGGCTGTCAGACTTGAGAACTTTAATTTACGATTAATCCATTGTCTGAAAGGGTTAAAAATACACTGAAAACATCCAAAATATATATTGTATACCGCTAAAATCTACAATGCCATGTAAAAACAAGATGACATTGAGGTTAAATAAAGTGAAGAGTAGCTGCTGCCTTGGCAGGAACTAATGGGGATCCATAATAAACCCCAGGAAGAGTAGCTGCTGCCTTGGCAGGAACTAATGGGGATCCATAATAAACCCAGGAAGAGTAGCTGCTGCCTTGGCAGGAACTAATGGGGATCCATAATAAACCACAGGAAGAGTAGCTGCTGCCTTGGCAGGAACTAATGTGGATCCATAATAAATACAAATACTTGTATCAATATATTTGTGTCTCTTTACTCTCGGATTCTAAAATGCTAATTAGCATCAAAGTAGATGACATGCAAGACTACAAATCCCTGCAAGCTCCTGCATGTCATCTCTAGCCTACACCTTTCACAGAACAGTTCACAGAATTGTCCATTGAAATAAATATTGACAATTTAATCATTGCTACATAAAGGCCAGATTGGTGGAGTGCTGCAGAGATGGTTGTCCTTCTGGAAGGTTCTCCCATCTCCACAGAGGAACTCTGGAGCTCCCTGATCAAGGCCCTTCTCCCCCGATTTCTCAGTTTGGCCGGGCGGCCAGCTCTAGGAAGAGTCTTGGTGGTTTCAAACTTCTTCCATTTAAGAATGATGGAGGCCACTGTGTTCTTGGGGACCTTCAATGCTGAAGACATTTTTTGGTACCTTTCCCCAGATCTGTGCCTCGACACTATCCTGTCTCAGAGCTCTATGGACAATTCCTTTGACCTCATGGCTTGGTTTTTGCTCTGGCATGCACTGTGAACTGTGGGACCTTATATATACAGGCCTGTGCCTTTCCAAATCATCTCCAATCAATTGAATTTACCACAAGTGGACTCCAATCAAGTTGTAGAAACATCTCAAGGATGATCAATGGAATCAGGATGCATCTAAGCTCAATTTCGAGTCTCATAGTAAAGGGTCTGAATACTTAAATAAATTTGCAATAATGTGAAAAAAAAACTTTTGGATTGTCATTATGGGGTACTGTGATGTCATTATGGGGTATCGTGTGTAGATTGATGAGGGGGAATAATTATTCAATTTTAGAATAAGGCTGTAACGTAACAAAATGTGGAAAGGTGAAGGGGTCTGAATATATTACGAATGCGCTTTATACCACTGGCAGAGTTTTCTACCATTGGCAGTTTTGTACACAGTCACGTGATACGTGGTATAGAAAAGTCCAATCTTAGGAGAGTACATGGGAGGCCCTATACTGTGTGTCTGCAGGTGTCTATCTGGTCAGAACCACTGATACAGGAGCCCCTCCACCCTCTGGTGGGATGGATCATGTCTACAGAGAAACTTAGATTCAAATACTTTGATTTGTGTGTATTGGTTATACTGTATGTTGTGAAATTGTTAGATATCACTTGTTAGATATTACTGCACTGTCGGAGCTAGAAACACAAGCATTTCACTACACCCGCAATAACATCTGCTAAACAGGTCTATGTGACCAATAAAATGTGATTTCGATTTCAAATAAACATCCTATTTATCAAAGGTGCTTTTGGCTGGGGTCAAAATGACTCCAAAGGATTTGAATTTGTTAAAAGTCCGTTTTGATACAGAAACACAAAACCATGATTTAGATTTATTAAGAACAAGTTGATTGACAAAGTCATGAAAAATTGGAAGAATTGAATAAACCACATTTTGGCTATGATAAAAGATATGCATCTGGGGTCAAAATGATCCATGTCAGAAGTATGGTTCAATGCAAATGTGTAGTGGGTGTAAAGTTTGTTTTAAACTCTCACTCATTAAACACGAATCAATCAACACATGCTTCTCTTTGAACGACTTAATTTAATATTAAAATTTTATGAAATAAATTAAGAATTAACTTTTGGTTCCTCAACTGCGTTGCCCACTCCAGTCAGCAGATTGCGATTTGCTTCTTTTAGGTTCAGGCGACGCTGCCAGTGTGACGTATAATCTAGTGGACTGGACGCTCCTTCAACAACAACAGCTAGTCAGACACCTCGGTAGCTTTCTAGCAAACATAGCTACAACATTCACGCTCTTTACACTGTTTTGGTGTATATTAGTCGCTGTGTATTAAACACACTTCTGTCGTATGTACTTGTTGGCCCATTTAATTATATATTTGCGTTGTTTGTCAGCTAGCTGGTTTGCTAAGTTAGCTTAGAACTAGGCTAGTCACTAATGCTAGCTAGCTAACATCTCCGACCATGAGTTCACTAAGTTACTCTCCTTCTGATAAAGAAGATGAGGTCTGCTGGACGGAGAAAGAAACTCTCGTGAAAGAGGAGGACGAAGAGGAGGCTGTTACAATACAAAAACAAGTAGAGGGTGAGGCTGTTACCGTGAAAGAAGAAGAGAAAGACGTTACAGTGAAAGAAGAGGAAGATGCGTTCAGAGTGAAAGAGGAGGAAGACGTTACAGTGAAATTGGAGGAAGACGCGTTCAGCGTGAAAGAGGAGGATGTTACAGTAAAAGAAGAGGAGGAAGAGAACGAGGAGGATGCAGTTTTTGGAGTGAAAGAGGAGGAGGGGGAGATGACTGTCACATTGGAGGAAGAAGAGGAGGTTGGAGATCTGTTTAACACCAGTAAGTACCGTCTCTGCAGTCGTTGAACCAAATGCAGTAAAGGGCTTCTACACTTTAATGTTGTTCTGTAGGAATGGCTGAAGCTACACTGTAACGTGTAGAACATCAAGAGTGGACCATCAACAAAACGTTAACAATTGATCAAATGCATCCAATGACAATGCCTGAAATACTGTAGTCCTCAATATCTCCTATTAGATTAGCCCAATATGTAGTCTTAAAGGGGCAATCAGCAGTTGTTACATCCATTTTGGGACTGATACATTAATGATATGTTCCCATTGTTTCTTTAAGAATTCACTTATAAATGCCTCATGAGTTTAGTTCAACTGTCGTACCCCATCAGAACCCAAAATATGAGCTTTTTTTTACTCCAATGTTTGTCAGTAAATATAAACAAACACGGTATATCCTCAAAACATGGTTAAAGCTAGAATGTTGATATCATGGATCGTTGCATTTCTCAAGACCCATCCTTCGGCTTTTTAACGAAACGGGCATGAAGTACGCTTTGTTATTGTTTCTACTGCTGATTGCTGCCCCTGTTACTCCTCAAGGTCCAAGGACTATATGCTATTTTCAGAGGTAGACTGGCTCTGGTAGCTAAAATAGTCAAATATTCCATCTAAATGTGAATCAATTCTCAGTTGCGATACATTTTCTAGAAACATAAATCGCTGTACTTTCATATCACATCAACATAATTTCACACAATACTTATATATCACATCAAAATAATTTCTAATACTTTCATATCACATCAAAATAATTTCAAATTCTTTCACATCAAAATTATTTCAAACAATTCTTTCAAATATTTTTTTATGTGGTTTTAAAGCTTCTGAACCTGGTGGCTGGTAAATGCTGCCATGGGATGGCAATGTTTCAAATAGACCTAGCTTGTGTATCACTATCACTTGCTATCACCAGAAATACTTTAAGAAATGAGGATATTGGAAACTCCTTTCGATTCGTATTAACAGCTTAAAGAAAAGAACATTGGCATGAATTACCCTCCGTGAACAAGAAGCACAACAATACAAATGTGAGATAATTAACTTGTTCTCTGTAATATCGTATAGCTTTGCAATCGTGACATTATGTACTTTCAAGGAAAATAGGCATGTTTCTCAACTCATACCCTGACTTTAAAAAGGGATTTCGTGAGAATTAGCTTAGGAACTGTGTCTCAGCATGACAATGTGAACGAGATTGGTCGACCATCTCTTGGACGGGCGTTATATACGCTTTGACATTTTCTGGAATAGTTTTTATTTGAAAAGTTTTTGTTTACTTGCCTGCCTATTGAATTTGGAATGCACTGTACATCTCTGAAACTCACTGAGATAATTCCTTTGATACAGCAGTAGCAATACAGGGATATAACATCTACAGAAAAGACAGGAATGCTTATGGGGGAGGTGTTGCTGTATACAGTGCATTCGGAAAGTATTCAGACCCCTTGACTTTTTCCACATTTTGTTACGTTAAAGCCTTATTCTAAAATTGATTAAAACCCCCCCCCCCCCCCCCCCTTTCATTTAGCTAATTTATTTGGCACACCTGCATTTGGGGAGTTTCTCCCATCCTTCTCTGTAGATCATCTCTAGCTCTGTCAGGTTGGATGGGTAACATCACTGCACAGCTATTTTCAGGTCTCTCCAGAGATGTTAGATCGGGCTCAAGTCCGGGCTCTGGCTGGGCCACTCACGGACATTCAGAGACTTGTCCCGAAGCCACTCCTGTGTTGTCTTGGTTGTGTGCTTAAGGTCGTTGTACTGTTGGATGGTGAACCTTCGCCTCCAGTCTAAGGTCCTGAGCACTCTGGAGCAGGTCTTTCATCAAGGATCTCTCTGCCCTTTGCTCCGTTAATATTTCCCTCGATCCTGACTAGTCTCGCAGTCCCTGCTGCTGAAAAACATCCCCACAGCATGTGCTGCCACCACCATGCTTCACCGTAGGGATGGTGCCAGGTTTCCTCCAGACGTGACTCTTGGCATTCAGGCCAAAGAGTTCAATCTTGGTTTCATCAAGCCAGAGAGTCTTGTTTCTCATGGTCTGAGAGTCCTTGAGGTGCCTTTTGACAAACTCCGAGCAGGCTGTCATGTGCCTTTTACTGAGGAGTGGTTTCCATCTGGCCACACTACCATAAAGGTCTGGTTGGTGGAGTGCTGCAGAGATGGTTGTCCTTCTGGAAGGTTCTCCCATCTCCATAGAGAAACTCTGGAGCTCTGTCAGAGTGACCATCAGGTTTTTGGTCACCTCCCTGACCAAGGCCCTTATCCCCCAATCGCTCAGTTTGGCTGGGTGACCAGCTCTAGGAAGACTATTCCATTAAAGAATGATGGAGGCCACTGTGTTCTTGGGGACCTTAAATGCTGCAGAGTTTTGTTTGGTACCCTTCCCTACATCTGTGCCTCGACACAGTCCTGTCTAGGATTTCTAGGGACAGTTCCTTCGACCTCATGGCTTGGTTTTCGCTCTGACATGCACTGTCATTTGTGGGACCACATATAGACAGGTGTGTGCTCCAAATCATATCATATCAATTGAATTTACCACAGGTGGACTCCGAACAAGTTGTAGATACATCTCAAGGATGATTAATGGAAACAGGATGCACCTGAAAGCAATTTTGAGTCTCATAGCAAAGGGTCTGAATACTTATGTAAATAAGGTATTTCTGTTTTTTTACCTGTTTTCACTTTGTCATTATGGGCTATTGATGACACCCCTCTGAAACAAGATAGCCTAACCATCAGAAAAAAACTCTTCCTTAGCCTACTCCTTCTGCTGCTGCTGGCCTTTGTAAATTCTGACGTTATGCTCCTATAGTTTCTGGTAATAGACTACACCAGCAGTCGTTATGCTCCTATAGTTTCTGGTAATAGACTACACCAGCAGTCGTTATGCTCCTTTAGTTTCTGGTAATAGACTACACCAGCAGTCGTTATGCTCCTATAGTTTCTGGTAATAGGCTACACCAGCAGTCGTTATGCTCCTATAGTTTCTGGTAATAGGCTACACCAGCAGTCAGCAACCCTTTTCCTTTTGGTGCTAATTTATCTGACCATTTCTACTGATCTGGTGCCAGTTCTGATTTTCATATTCACATTTTACTGGAACAGTTTAATTTAATTTATAATAGTATCTCAAAATTATTGTCTGTGATTAATTTACATTCTATCTAAATCTAAATGAAAATTATGCAAATCTAAAAGTTACTTTTATTGGCATTGCCAACTATGTAAAAATAGTCTACATAAAGCCAACAGATAAAAACATCACAGCCTGCAGGTAGAAAATATCCTGATAAAAATAAATATCCAATAATTCACATTTGCTGCACATGGCATGTCTACAACAAACTTGAAACATTGTATCAACTATCAACTGGGTCGGGCCCAAAACTCGAGATAGCAAGCTGTTGGCTATTTGTGCAAAGAATAAGAAGTAATCAGGTATTTTATAACATTTCCGCTGGAATGGAAGCAGTTGATTTGCAACAATAACACAAACATTATATTAAGCAGGACATTCAAACGAGGCTTACAATTATAATCCAAAATTAATGTGAAGTGCACTCATAAGCAACCTGTAAATGGAGGCTATATTTGCTGTCAGCCTATGAGAACTCCCCTGAGTTTTCCCCCACGGTGGTGAATTAGTAAATAGACACAGAGCTTAATGTGAGTTTCCTTGAGTAGCATCCTGATCTTGCGCTGATAGTGCGCTGTAATATTCAGAATACTTTGTGGAAAACTAAAATCTTCACTGACCATTTTTGCTCCAGGCAGATATACTACATCCATAACTAGTGGTTTCCTCATTAGCAGATATACTACATCCATAACTAGTGGTTTCCTCATTAGCAGATACATTGGGGCAAAAAAGTATTTAGTCAGCCACCAATTGTGCAAGTTCTCCCACTTAAAAAGATGAGAGAGGCCTGTAATTTTCATCATAGGTACACTTCAACTATGACAGACAAAATGAGAGAAAAAAAATCCAGAAAATCACATTGTAGGATTTTTAATGAATTTATTATGGTGGAAAATAAGTATTTGGTCACCTACAAACAAGCAAGATTTCTGGCTCTCACAGACCTGTATCTTCTTCTTTAAGAGGCTCCTCTGTCCTCCACTCGTTACCTGTATTAATGGCACCTGTTTGAAGTTGTTATCAGTATAAAAGACACCTGTCCACAACCTCAAACAGTCACACTCCAAACTCCACTATGGCCAAGACCAAAGAGCTGTCAAAGGACACCAGAAACAAAATTGTAGACCTGCACCAGGCTGGGAAGACTGAATCTGCAATAGGTAAGCAGCTTGGTTTGAAGAAATCAACTGTGGGAGCAATTATTAGGAAATGGAAGACATACAAGACCACTGATAATCTCCCTCGATCTGGGGCTCCACGCAAGATCTCACCCCGTGGGGTCAAAATGATCACAAGAACGGTGAGCAAAAATCCCAGAACCACACGGGGGGACCTAGTGAATGACCTGCAGAGAGCTGGGACCAAAGTAACAAAGCCTACCATCAGTAACACACTACACCGCCAGGGACTCAAATCCTGCAGTGCCAGACGTGTCCCCCTGCTTAAGTCAGTACATGTCCAGGCCCGTCTGAAGTTTGCTAGAGAGCATTTGGATGACCCAGAAGAAGATTGGGAGAATGTCATATGGTCAGATGAAACCAAAATATAACTTTTTGGTAAAAACTCAACTCGTCGTGTTTGGAGGACAAAGAATGCTGAGTTGCATCCAAAGAACACCATACCTACTGTGAAGCATGGGGGTGGAAACATCATGCTTTGGGGCTGTTTTTCTGCAAAGGGACCAGGACGACTGATCCGTGTAAAGGAAAGAATGAATGGGGCCATGTATCATGAGATTTTGAGTGAAAACCTCCTTCCATCAGCAAGGGCATTGAAGATGAAACGTGGCTGGGTCTTTCAGCATGACAATGATCCCAAACACACCGCCCGGGCAACGAAGGAGTGGCTTCGTAAGAAGCATTTCAAGGTCCTGGAGTGGCCTAGCCAGTCTCCAGATCTCAACCCGATAGAAAATCTTTGGAGGGGGTTGAAAGTCCGTGTTGCCCAGCAACAGCCCCAAAACATCACTGCTCTAGAGGAGATCTGCATGGAGGAATGGGCCAAAATACCAGCAACAGTGTGTGAAAACCTTGTGAAGACTTACAGAAAACGTTTGACCTCTGTCATTGCCAACAAAGGGTATATAACAAAGTATTGAGATAAACTTTTGTTATTAACCAAATACTTATTTTCCACCATAATTTGCAAATAAATTCATTAAAAATCCTACAATGTGATTTTCAGGATTTTTTTCCCTCATTTTGTCTGTAGTGTACCTATGATGAAAATTACAGGCCTCTCTCATCTTTTTAAGTGGGAGAACTTGCACAATTGGTGGCTGACTAAATACTTTTTTGCCCCACTGTATACTACATCCATAACTAGTGGTTTCCTCATTACCAGATATACTACATCCATAACTAGTGGTTTCCTCATTACCAGATACACTACATCCATAACTAGTGGTTTCCTCATTAGCAGGGAGGAATTTCTACAACCAGATACACTACCGCCATAACTAGTGGTTTCCTCATTACCAGATATACTACATCCTTAACTAGTGGTTTCCTCATTAGCAGATATACTACATCCATAACTAATGTTTTCCTCATTACCAGATATACTACATCCATAACTAGTGGTTTCCTCATTACCAGATATACTACATCCATAACTAGTGGTTTCCTCATTACCAGATATACTACATCCATAACTAGTGGTTTCCTCATTAGCAGATATACTACATCCATAACTAGTGGTTTCCTCATTAGCAGATATACTACATCCATAACTAGTGGTTTCCTCATTACCAGATATACTACATCCATAACACGTGGTTTCCTCGTTAGCAGATATACTACATCCATAACTAGTGGTTTCCTCATTACCAGATATACTACATCCATGAGGAAACCACTAGTTATTAGGTACCGCCATTAGGTTTCCTCGTTAGCAGATATACTACATCCATAACTAGTGGTTTATACTACATCCATAACTAGTGGTTTCATCATTACCAGATATACTACATCCATAACTAGTGGTTTCCTCATTACCAGATATACTACATCCATAACTAGTGGTTTCCTCGTTAGCAGATATACTACATCCATAACTAGTGGTTTCCTCATTAGCAGATATACACTGCTCAATAAAATAAAGGGAACACTAAAATAACACATCCTAGATCTAAATGAATTAAATATTCTTATTAAATACTTTTTTCTTTACATAGTTGAATGTGCTGACAACAAAATCACACAAAAATTATCAATGGAAATCAAATGTATCAACCCATGGAGGTCTGGATTTGGAGTCACACTCAAAATTAAAGTGGAAAACCACACTACAGGCTGATCCAACTTTGATGTAATGTCCTTAAAACAAGTCAAGATGAGGCTCAGTAGTCTGTGTGGCCTCCACGTGCCTGTATGACCTCCCTACAACGTCTGGGCATGCTCCTGATGAGGTGGCGGATGGTCTCCTGAGGGATCTCCTCCCAGACCTAGACTAAAGCATCCGCCAACTCCTGGACAGTCTGTGGTGCAACGTGGCGTTGGTGGATGGAGCGAGACATGATGTCCCAGATGTGCTCAATTGGATTCAGGTCTGGGGAACGGGCGGGCCAGTCCATAGCATCAATGCCTTCCTCTTGCAGGAACTGCTGACACACTCCAGCCACATGAGGTCTAGCATTGTCTTGCATTAAGAGGAACCCAGGGCCAACCGCACCAGCATATGGTCTCACAAGGGGTCTGAGGATCTCATCTCGGTACCTAATGGCAGTCAGGCTACCTCTGGCGAGCACATGGAGGGCTGTGCGGCCCCCCAAAGAAATGCCACCCCACACCATGACTGACCCACCACCAAACTGGTCATGCTGGAGGATGTTGCAGGCAGCAGAACGTTCTCCACGGCGTCTCCAGACTCTGTCACGTCTGTCACGTGCTCAGTGTGAACCTGCTTTCAGTGATGCAGTGTCAGTGGTGAATTTGCCAATCTTGGTGTTCTCTGGCAAATGCCAAACGTCCTGCACGGTGTTGGGCTGTAAGCACAACCCCCACCTGTGGACGTCGGGCCCTCATACCACCCTCATGGAGTTTGTTTCTGACCGTTTGAGCAGACACATGCACATTTGTGGCCTGCTGGAGGTCATTTTGCAGGGCTCTGGCAGTGCTCCTCCTGCTCAAAGGCGGAGGTAGCGGTCCTGCTGCTGGGTTGTTGCCCTCCTACGGCCTCCTCCACGTCTCCTGATGTACTGGCCTGTCTCCTGGTAGCGCCTCCATGCTCTGGACACTACGCTGACAGACACAGCAAACCTTCTTGCCACAGCTTGCATTGATGTGCCATCCTGGATGAGCTGCACTACCTGAGCCACTTGTGTGGGTTGTAGACTCCGTCTCATGCTACCACTAGAGTGAAAGCACCGCCAGCATTCAAAAGTGACCAAAACATCAGCCAGGAAGCATAGGAACTGAGAAGTGGTCTGTGGTCACCACCTGCAGAACCACTCCTTTTATTGGGGGTGTCTTGCTAATTGCCTATAATTTCCACCTGTTGTCTATTCCATTTGCATAACAGCATGTGAAATTTATTGTCAATCAGTGTTGCTTCCTAAGTGGGCAGTTTGATTTCACAGAAGTGTGATTGACTTGGAGTTACATTGTGTTGTTTAACTTCTTGCCACTAGGGGGGTGCCATTTCGACATAGCACAAATTTGTCTCCAAATTAAACTGCCTCGTACTCAATTCTTGCTCGTACAATATGCATATTATTATTACTATTGGATAGAAAACACTCTCTGGTTTCTAAAACCGTTTGAATTATGTCTGTAAGTGAAACAGAACTCGACTTAGAGCAATTCTCCTATGAGGATTTGAAAATGGTGAAATCTCCACGCTGTTCCCAGACCTGTAGATAACCCTGACTGTCTTCTATTGGTTGAGATGCACTGCATACGCCTTCCCCTGGTTGTTAGCGAATAGGGAGAGTTGAAATGGAGTTTCTACGCAGTTCAGAAAGTTGATAAATTGGTTGGAATCGAGGTGTCCAGCCTTTTGGTCCTTCGCGCTGACGCAAAAAGGGTCTTGGAATGTCTTTTTAGAAGCTCTGGTTTTAGAAACTAGAAATATCCGGCTCTGTTTTTATTCGATATAGGCTTTAAAGACATCATAATCTTGTTATTTTAAACCGATTTATTTCAGTTTATGTCAGTATATTGCGATTTTCGGGCATTTCATTTTCTGACGTTGTATTGAGTTGGGTGTCTCTCTCTCGAATGCCATTGTGTACTGCTAATTGCAGTCGAAGGAAAACGTCGAAGGAAACATTCTCCAACCCAGCAACGATTCTTTTGGCCAACGGACACCTTTCCCAAGATTCTGATGGGAGTTCAGCTAATAGTAAGTACTATTTATGCTGATAATTCGTTGTTCTGTTGAAAAAGTAAAATGCCTAAGACGACATTATTTTCCATGTAACCTTGCGCTATCGCACCCTGTATTGCACCCACTATTGCGCAGTAAGGTTAATTTTAAAAATGTAATTCAGCGATTGCATTAAGAACTAATTTGTCTTTCATATGCTGTCCACCCTGTATTTTTTAGTCAAGTTTATGATTATTTATTGATTAGACTAGGTGACTCTCCAAGATGGCGCCCGAAATTTTCTGGGGAGCTTGGCAACTTTTCTCATTGTATAAGCACTATTTGTGCCGCTAAATATGGACATTTTCGAACAAACTCTATATGCATTGTGTAATATGATGTTACAGGACTGTCATCTGAAGAATTCTGAGAAGGTTAGTGAAAAAATTATTATTTTGGTGGTGAATACGTTATCGCTATGTTTGGCTGGAATCAATGCTGTTGTTTGGTTTGCTACTGTGCTAAGCTAATATAACGTTATATTGTGTTTTCGCTGTAAAACACTTAGAACATCTGAAATATTGTCTGGATTCACAAGATCTGTGTCTTTCAATTGCTGTACGCTGTGTATTTTTAAGAAATGTTTTATGATGAGTAATTAGGTAATACACGTTGCTCTCTGTAGTTATTCTAGTCGATTTGTGATGGTGGCTGCAATGGTAAACTATGATTTATACCTGAAATATGCACATGTTTCTAACAAAACATATGCTATACAATAAATATGTTATCAGACTGTCATCTGATGAGGTTGTTTCTTGGTTAGTGGCTATTTATATCTTTATTTGGCCGAATTTGTGATAGCTACTGATGCAGTAAGAAAATGGTGGAGTAAAAAAAAAGTTGTCTTTTGCTAACGTGGTTAGCTAATAGATTTACATATTTTGTCTTCCCTGTAAAACATTTTAAAAATCAGAAATGATGGCTTTATTCACAAGATCTGTATCTTTCATTTGGTGTCTTGGACTTGTGATTTCATGAACATTTTATTATATGATATCCCTGTGGCTTTAGGCTAGGCTATGCTAGTCAGCTTTTGTGATGGGGGGGCTCCCGGATCCGGGTTTGGTAGGCGTTAGAGGTTAAGTGTTCCCTTTATTTTTTTGAGCAGTGTACTACATCCATAACTAGTGGTTTCCTCATTACCAGATATACTACATCCATAACTAGTGGTTTCCTCATTACCAGATATATAATACATCCATAACTAGTGGTTTCCTCGTTAGCAGATATACTACATCCATAACTAGTGGTTTCCTCGTTACCAGATATACTACATCCATAACTAGTGGTTTCCTCGTTAGCAGATATACTACATCCATAACTAGTGGTTTCCTCGTTAGCAGATATACTACATCCATAACTAGTGGTTTCCTCATTACCAGATATACTACATCCATAACTAGTGGTTTCCTCATTACCAGATATACTACATCCATAACTAGTGGTTTCCTCATTACCAGATATACTACATCCATAAATAGTGGTTTCCTCATTAGCAGATATACTACATCCATAACTAGTGGTTTCCTCATTACCAGATATACTACATCCATAACTAGTGGTTTCCTCATTACCAGATATACTACATCCATAACTAGTGGTTTCCTCATTACCAGATATACTACATCCATAACTAGTGGTTTCCTCATTAGCAGATATACTACACCCATAACTAGTGGTTTCCTCATTAGCAGATATACTACATCCATAAATAGTGGTTTCCTCATTAGCATGATTGTGATTCTGCAACCAAATTGTGTGCATCGCCCTCATGCCACAATTTTAGCAAACACAGAAAGGGGCCTATATTGGAGACCAGAAGTTGTCTGGCACAGTGCTTAGGATTTCAACAACTTTAATAACTTATTTCTAGTCTACAATCATCGATGTTACTACTAATGTGAAAACAAGACAATTGTCATAATCTAACAAACGTCATTTGTTGTACAACTTCATGGCTACGCTCTGGGCATCACCTTTTATCTCAAATAAACAGTGGATTTCTGCTGTTGTGGGCCTGTTACCATCTGACATTGTCGTTCACACAGGAGAGAGATGTGACTATCGTGGATCCTCTGGGGAGCCTCAACAACATCATGATGCTGAGGAGGCAGAGAAGAGTCTCTCCAGATCAGAACACCTCAAGAAACACCAGCAGAGACCCATAGGCAAGAAATCTCATTGTTGCTCTGACTGTGGGAAGAGATTCACCTCATCAGGCATTAAAATTCATCAGAGAATCCACACAGGAGAGAAACCTTATAGCTGTGGTCAATGTGGGAAGAGTTTTGTTCAATCTGGCCAGCTGATTCAACACCAGAGAACACACACAGGAGAGAAACCTTATAGCTGTGATCAATGTGGGAAGAGTTTTACTACATCTGGCTCTCTGACTCGACATCAGAGAACACACACAGGAGAGAAACCTTATAGCTGTGATCAATGTGGGAGGAGTTTCACTGCATCTAGCAATCTGACATTACACCAGAGAACACACACAGGAGAGAAACCTTATAGCTGTGATCAATGTGGGAAGAGATTTGCAACATCTGTCTCTCTTACTCTACACCAGAGAAGACACACAGGAGAGAAACCTTATAGCTGTGGTCAATGTGGGAAGAGTTTTGTTCAATCTGGCCAGCTGACTCAACACCAGAGAACACACACAGGAGAGAAACCTTATAGCTGTGGTCAATGTGGGAAGAGTTTTGCTGCATCTTTCAATCTTACTCTACACCAGAGAACACACACAGGAGAGAAACCTTATAGCTGTGGTCAATGTGGGAAGAGTTTTGGTCAATCTGGAGAGCTGACAGTGCACCAGAGAAAACACACAGGAGAGAAACCTTATATCTGTGGTCAATGTGGGAAGAGTTTTGCTGCATCTTGCAATCTGACTCTACACCAGAGAACACACACAGGAGATAAACCTTATAGCTGTGGTCAATGTGGGAAGAGTTTTGCTGCATCTTGCAATCTTACTGTACACCAGAGAACACACACAGGCGAGAAATATTATAGCTGTGGTCAATGTGGGAAGAGTTTTGGTCAATCTGGAGAGCTGACAGTGCACCAGAGAAAACACACAGGAGAGAAACCTTATATCTGTGGTCAATGTGGGAAGAGTTTTGTTACATCTAGCCGTCTTATTGTACACCAGAGAACACACACAGGAGAGAAATATCATAGCTGTGATCAATGTGACAAGAGATACTCTGATAAAAGATCGCTGATAAAACATCAGAAAATACATACATGAAGAAGTTGTTTCATGATATCAATGAAATAATGTCACAATGTAGAATGTTTTAACATTGTAGTAGGAGTATTGTAATGATGTCACAATGTAGAACCCTAAATGTTTGCCCCCTGTTCTATTGATTTCAACATGATATGGATATTAGCCTCGGGGAAAATCCAGTTTCTGAAATGGAAGAGTACTATTTATGAGATTTAACAAAAAGTGACGAACAAAAACACAGCTGTGTTACACTTACCATGTTGGCAACCCACTTGAATCAACATGTAGCTAGCTGTTTTCTACAAATTGTCCTCTAACCAGATATGTACACATTATTCCCAGATTCCGTGTGGTTTTTGGTCGGTTAGTTTTAACAGGACGTGCAACCTCATCTCCCTCCTCAATGTGATATCGATGAGATGATGACAAATAAGTGTTGGGTTCCTTTGTTTAGCGATCCCTAAATTTAAATGCATCACTCTAAAATGTAGCTGACTGTCTTCTGCAGGTTGTCCTCTAACCAGTGAGGTAAAAGATATCTCCCATTTCCATGTCTTTTTGTTTAGTTGTGTTAGTTTCAACAGCACGAACAACCTGATTTCCCCCCTAATCGATATCAGTGATGTATTGCTACTCGTCAAAACAACAGCGTTTTTGGTGCTTGTGCAGTTTATAAGGTGCTTGTTTTAAAAAATACAAGTAATACGATTATTGTGGCAGATGTTTGTGTATATAGTACATTTTACGTTTAGGTTTTCAATTTATCACAAACTGTTTCTGCATTTGGACTATTGATTTGGACACGTTTAAACTGTGACATTGGGGATATCCCACCTTGCATAATGTAATTGAAATTAAGACTATGCCATATAAGTTTGGTTTTAGTTGAAAGTTGAAAAGAAAACTATTTAATTTCAACGTACCTGCAGCTTTATACACATAATAAAGTATAATAAATCGGTCTATAATCAATTTTTATTAACAATCCTTATAAATTGAGTCATAAATATAAAATATATTTGTTGTCCTAAAGGGAAGGAGTTAGTCTTTGGTTTTTCCATTTATGTTTTGAGGTTGGACTTTAGCATGTATAGCTCGTCAGCAGGTATAGCTCGTTAGCACGTATGATGAACTGATTGGTGTCACCTCGTTAGTCAGTATGTGTTACACCTGTGCTGGCTTGTCCATCTCGTTAGTGGGAAGGTGTTTCACCTGAGCTGGTCCAGGTTCTATTTAAGAGTGTCTGGCCCAGTGCTCCAGTTGTCTTGATAGATGTGGAGATTCAACACCTTTAGTTGATCCACCTTTTTGGTTTGCTTCCTGTCTTTAAGTTTGGTGTGGGTTTTTCTTTTGTTTGTCGCTTCTTGGTGGGTCTCATGGTGGGTATCTTTTATGTCCCAGTTGTTGTTACTAGTCAACTTTCAATAGACACCCCCATAGTGTCTTTCAGAGCCCCTCCTATAAAACAAGTTTATATTTTGGGTTGGATATTGCATCAAATTATTATTTTAATCAATGGCATTTCCATAGGATGCTCATTAGTCTTTCAGTTGTTATTCTTCTGTTTTTTATCCTCTTATGTTTGTTGTGTACTAAATATGTTTATTTTCATTTTTTTATGTTTTTACCTGTGAAGCCATTGTGTTGCATCCATGTCTGAAATGTGCTGTATAAATAAAGCTTGATTTGACTTGAACATATTGCAAAACAAATGAACCCAATGACTGACCAATCAACAGGCTCTTGGTCCATCTTAGTATCCCCATTGTCCCTTTGAACTAGACCAGGTACTGTGTTACAGCTGCTCTCTCCTCCTCAATGCCATGAACTAGACCAGGTACTGTGTTACAGCTGTTCTCTCCTCCTCAATGCCATGAACTAGACCAGGTACTGTGTTACAGCTGCTCTCTCCTCAATGTCATGTACTAGACCAGGTACTGTGTTACAGCTGCTCTCTCCTCCTCAATGCCATGAACTAGATCAGGTACTATGTTACAACTGCTCTCTCCTCCTCAATGTCATGTACTAGACCAAGTACTGTGTTACAGCTGCTCTCTCCTCCTCAATGCCATGAACTAGACCAGGTACTGTGTTACAGCTGCTCTCTCCTCATTGTCATGTACTAGACCAGGTACTGTGTTACAGCTGCTCTCTCCTCCTCAATGCCATGTACTAGACCAGGTACTGTGTTACAGCTGCTCTCTCCTCAATGTCATGAACCAGACCAGGTACTGTGTTACAGCTGCTCTCCTCCTCAATGCCATGTACTAGACCAGGTACTGTTACAGCTGCTCTCTTCTCAATGTCATGAACCAGACCAGGTACTGTGTTACAGCTGCTCTCTCCTCCTCAATGTCATGAACTAGACCAGGTACTGTTACAGCTGCTCTCTCCTCAATGTCATGAACCAGACCAGGTACTGTGTTACAGCTGCTCTCTCCTCCTCAATGCCATGTACTAGACCAGGTACTGTTACAGCTGCTCTCTCCTCAATGTCATGAACCAGACCAGGTACTGTGTTACAGCTGCTCTCTCCTCCTCAATGTCATGAACTATGTCCAAATCCCTCTCCTCCATTGTTTCCCCAACCTAAACTCACTGAGATGAGGTCAAAAGCCCTCTCCTCCATTGTTTCCCCAACCTAAACTCACTGAGATGAGGTCCAAAGCCCTCTCCTCCACGGTTTCCCCAACCTAAACTCACTGAGATGAGGTCCAAAGCCCTCTCCTCCATGGTTTCCCCAACCTAAACTCACTAAGATGAGGTCCAAAGCCCTCTCCTCCACGGTTTCCCCAACCTAAACTCACTGAGATGAGGTCCAAAGCCCTCTCCTCCACAGTTTCCTCAACCTAAACTCACTGAGATGAGGTTCAAAGCCCTCTCCTCCACGGTTTCCCCAACCTAAACTCACTGAGATGAGGTCCAAAGCCCTCTCCTCCACGGTTTCCCCAACCTAAACTCACTGAGATGAGGTTGAAAGCCCTCTCCTCCATGGTTTCTCCAACCTAAACTCACTGAGATGAGGTCCAAAGCCCTCTCCTCCACGGTTTCCCCAACCTAAACTCATTGAGATGAGGTCCAAAGCCCTCTCCTCCACCTAAACTCACTGAGGTCCAAAGCCCTTTCGTCCGTGGTTTCCCCAACCTATACTCACTGAGATGAGGTCCAAAGCCCTCTCCTCCACGGTTTCCCCAACCTATACTCACTGAGATGAGGTCCAAAGCCCTCTGCTCCACGGTTTCCCCAAGCTAAACTCACTGAGATGAGGTCCAAAGCCCTCTCCTCCACGATTTCCCCAAGCTAAACTCACTGAGATGAGGTCCAAAGCCCTCTCCTCCACGGTTTCCCCAACCTAAACTCACTGAGATGAGGTCCAAAGCCCTCTCCTCCGTGGTTTCCCCAACCTAAACTCACTGAGATGTGGTCCAAAGCCCTCTCCTCCGTGGTTTCCCCAACCTAAACTCACTGAGATGAGGTCCAAAGCCCTCTCCTCCGTGGTTTCCCCAACCTAAACTCACTGAGATGAGGTCCAAAGAGGTGGGGTCTAATAGAGGTGGTTTGGTTAACCACATTAGTTATTTTTCCTGAAGACTTGTTTGGTTCCCAAGCACTTTAATTTTGTGTCCATGTTACATGGAAAGAGACAGTCAAATTTAGCCCAGAGTGTACCAGGTGGACATTAGGTTTGATTCAGACCCTGCAAGTGTGCCAGGTGGACATTGGGTTTGATTCAGACCCTGTCAGTGTGCGTGGTGGACATTGGGTTTGATTCAGACCCTGTCAGTGTGCCAGGTGGACATTGGGTTTGATTCAAACCCTGCCAGTGTGCCTGGTGGACATTGGGTTTGATTCAGACCCTGCCAGCATGGCCAGAAATTAATTCCAATGTCAGTAACTTATAACCACAGAACCACCCCAGCCCTTTCATACATTACTAAAAACACCTAAGTATTAGATTTACTGCCATGGTCTAGTATGTCACCGCCACAGACACCATTCACAATGCTGTCTGGGGTAAAAAAAAAATACCCCAGATATGGAATTGCAAGGCTTTAGTTCAGTGGGCTACTCCATTGTTGATGAAAGCAGGGGAAGCTACTCCATTGTTGAGGAAAGCAGGAAGTGTTGTGAGTAACAGAACTGCTTGAGATGTGGGGGAAGGGAAGCTGCTCACTGATTGGCTGTAGGGACAAGGGTCCCTCCAAAAATCTATCACTATTCCCCCAAATCTCCCACTAATATGCCAAGCCTCCACAGACCCTGTCTTGTTTTGACTTACAGAACACATTTTTTGACATTCAAATATGTCATTTTAAATAGCTCAATTCAATCCAGCTGCGCCTTTTTAACACAGACAGTTGTTCCTGCTGTAGATACAGATCTTGGATCAGTTCTCCTCCACAATGCATATTCAGCACCGGTCAATTGTTTGGACACACCAACAAATTCTATGTTTTTTCTTTATTTTAACTATTGTCTACCTTGTAGAATAATAGTGAAGACAACGCAACTACGAAATAACATATGGAATCATGTAGTAACCAAAAAAGTGTTAAACAAATCAAAATATATTTTTGAAGAATTTCAATTCTAAGTAGCCACCCTTTGCCTTGATGACAGCTTTGCACACTCTTTGCATTCTCTCAACCAGCTTCACCTGGAATGCTTTTCCAACAGTCTTGAAGGAGTTCCCACATATGCTGAGCACTTGTTGGCTGCATTTCCTTCCGTTCCGATTCATCCCAAACCATCTCATAGGCATAGTTCTGTTGTCTTCACAGTTAACTCTTTTGAACTTATCTTCTGCAGCAGAGGTAACTCTGTGTCTTCCTTTCCTGTGGCAATCCTCATGAGAGCCAGCTTCATTATAGTGATGGATGGTTTTTGCGACTGCACATGAAGAATCTTTCAAAGTTCTTGAAAGTTTCCGCATTGACTGACCTTCAAGGGTTAAAGTAATGATGGACTGTCATTTCTTTTTGCTTATTTGAGCTGTTCTTGCCATAATATAGACTTGGTCTTTCAGCAAATAGGGCTATATTCTGTATACCACCCCTACCTTGTCACAACACAACTGATTGGCTCAAATGCATTAAGAAAGAAAGAAATTCTGCAAATTAACATTTAACAAGGCACACCTGTAAATTGAAATGCATTCCAGGTGACTACCTGATGATAGGAGATAAAAGTCCAAATAAAACATAATAAAAGTACATTTGAATGACACTAAGTGGCAGTGTTTTTACAACTAATGCCGGTTTGCCTGAGGCTGATGTCGTGCAGGTGTTTGTACACATGCATATACACACACTCTCACTCAAATAAACACATACAAGAACACACACATACATGTAATAGGGCCAGACATGCACACAAACATATACAGTTGGCATCGCTGTTATGATTTTAGTTGTCCTTGATGTCCTTTGTTTTAAATGTATTATTTTGTTTTATATTTTTTTTGCATTGTTGTTTGCTGTTTTCTTCTGTCTTTTCCTTTTGTCTCTTTAGTTCATTCTCTTGGTTGTTGGTGCGTTCTTGGGGGTGGGGAATGGAATGAATTGTTTTTTCTTCCTGAGGGGGGACTATGGGAGGGGTCTCGATTGGTTGAGGGACAGCTATTGGAGAACTGTGGGGAGGGTTCGGGTTCACGTTTTTTGGCCTGGTGGTAGATTGGTCAACGTGTCCTTGAGCAGGTGCATTGACCCTGGATGCTTCTGTGTGACGCTCTGAATGGGAATCTGTTGGGTGACTAGTCGATGTAGTTGTTGAACGGCTTCACTGCAAGTATATTGAATGTTTAGAATATTCAATAAATATTCAATAAATAAAATAATTTAAAAAACTTTTGCAAGCTTCAGCTAGATATCGAGCTAGTGTGACCTTCCTAGATATCGAGCTAGTGTGACCTTCCTAGATATCGAGCTAGTTCCTAGTCCCATCTCTCAAGTCAGTGAGTCAACACAGGAAGGAGCAATGGATGGATAGTTCATTTATTTCCAAAGCTGCAATGATGGGACACACACAGTATGGATGAATGATCAGTAGTGACGGGATATAAATAGCACTCCCACAGCAATTCTCCATGAATCTGCCCTATAATACACTAACAAAAAAAAACAGCTGAAATGTCTATCAAAGTTATTGTGATTGTATAGTGGATTTAACAATTCCTATTAATTCCTAATTTACTATAATAAATCAATCAATTGTTTCCATGTGTCTCATATTCACTAGATCAGAATAAACTGTCATCCATTATTAGTATCAAAATATATCAAATTAACCTGGAAAATGACTAAATGTCCCCCTCTGGTGGTGAAGAAGTATAACACACCTAAACTAACAAAACCGGGCTAATAAACTGGCTGGTGTTCATGAGTTTATAAAACATATACTTTATACATTTGTCACAAATGACATGCATTGGTGAGACACACAGTGTGGATGAATGATCAGCAGTCGACAGGGTAAAAATAGCACTCCTAAAGAAGATGCATTTTCCAGTTAGATACCAACTTGAAAGAGGGAACTTTAGCATAAAACCCACATGGACAACTGAGATTCGGCAAATAACATATAAAGAGGCTTATTTGACGCCAAACCAACAACAGTAGTTACTAAAACATACATTGCTAATGTATGATTTAAAAGGTGGATTTTATGATGTAATGTCAACTTTATATATTTCTATCCTGGGACTATTCGATTTTGAACTCACCCACAGCAATTCTCCATAAATCTGCTGTGGATGACCCAGAATCCCCAAATAAATTAATACATATGTAATAATTCAAAAACATAACTGGTTGTGCTTATAGGTAACCAGATCGTGAACACAACTCAGTTACTAAGTCTTTAACCACACTGTGTTGTTACACTGGTGAGTAAAAACTCATGCTTCCTACACTAACTTTTTGTCTGAACATTATAATATATATTTTACGTCACACTAGCGTCATTGTCTTAAAGTCGCACATCTCCATCGCAGTCAGAGGTTCAGACTGAGCGTTACCCACTCCAGTCAGCAGATGGCGGTGTGCGATTTTAAGGCAATGCTGTTAGTGTGACGTATAATCTAGTGGACGGAACGCTTCTTTCAGCAGCAGCAACAGTTTGTCAGCTACTTCGGTAGCTTGCTAGAAAAAATAGCTGAACCAATAAAGCGCTTTAGACGCTTTCGTTTTTATTAGCCACTGTGTTTTAAACCCTCGTCTGTTGTATAGTTAGTTATCCTATTTCATATTTACGGTGTTGTTGTTATTATTCAGCTGGCGGGCTGATTAGGTTAGCATTAGCATCTCTGACAATGAGTTCACTAAACTACTCTCCTCCTGCTATAGAAGAGAAGGTCTGCTAGACGGAGAAAGAAGCTCTCGTCAAAGAGGAGGAGGAAGAGAAGGATGTTACAATACAAAAACAAGTAGAGGGTGTGGCTGTTACAGGGAAAGAAGAAGAGAAAGACGTTACAGTGAAAGAAGAGGCGTTCAGAGTGAAAGAGGAGGAGGCTGTTACAGTAAAGATGAGGAGGATTCCGTTTTTGAAGTGAAAGAGGAGGAGGGGGTGATTACGGTCACATCGGAAGAGGAAGAAGAGGAGGAAACTTGATATCTGGGCCCGATTTCCCAAACGCAATTTAAGTAATCCAGTGGTTCTAACGATGAAATTAGCAATAAGATGGTTTTGAGAAACCGGGCCATGATTACCACTGGTAAGTACTGTCTTAAATACAGAGGTACAAACTCTGCAGTTGTTGAACTGATGTTTGGTGTTAAAGGGGAAATCTGCAATTGCTACATCCATATTTTGA
Organism: Salvelinus namaycush; assembly: GCF_016432855.1. Taxonomy (NCBI): domain Eukaryota; kingdom Metazoa; phylum Chordata; class Actinopteri; order Salmoniformes; family Salmonidae; genus Salvelinus; species Salvelinus namaycush. The sequence continues at coordinate 19,568,327 of NC_052345.1, forward strand.
CTTTTAAATTATTTATTTATAGCCAATGATTCTTGAAGAATATAACACACGCCTCATGAGCTTAGTTCAACTGTTGTACCCCATCAGAACCCAAAATAAGCTTTTTTTTACTCTAATGTTTAGAAACAATGTAAATCAACACTGTATAGCCTCAACATGGTTAAAACTATAACGTTGATATCATGGATGGTCAGTCCTTGCATCCATAGGTCTGTCTATGAATTTGAGAGTAGTTACATTTCTCCAGCCCCATCCATCATCTTATTACCAAAACAGTGATGGAATGACTGCTTTTTTTATTGTTTCAACTGCAGATTGGTTGATTGATGTGTGTTTTTTTTTAAGGGACCACCTAGTATTTAAACAGCAACAAAATGGCTGCCAAGAGACTTGGTTTGGTAAACAGCTGAGGGATGGGGGCTGGAGAAATGTAACCACATTCAAATTCATAGAGAAAGCTATTGTATTAACCGTAACTCAACACCTAGCGATCTCGTCAAGAAGTTCAGACATCTTGACGTAACAATTATAAGGTGTTGGCTTGACAGTCGCTGGATCCAGGTTTGAGCTCAGGGCTACCCCCTAAATTCGCTACACTATGAATACAAGGACTGGCCATCCATGAGGTCATAATGATAGTTTAACCAGGTTTCTAGGCTATATAGTATATTCTAGAATTGCCAGTGAAGATTTCCTGTGGAGGCAAATTATTAGAGCGGTTGATAAGTCATTGTATAATATTCAGCCAATTTTTTTTTCATGCCCTTACATTAAAGGCAAGACAGCATAACCCGACCGGAGGGAGCCCCCCCCCCCCCCCCCCCCCGCTGCTGGACTTCGTAAATTCTGCCGTTCTGCTCCTGAAGTTTTCAGTAATAGACTAATAGACTACAGATAGATAGACTAGTAATTGACTACACCAGCAGTCGGCAACCTTTTCCAGTTGGAGTGCCAATTTATCTGACCATTTCTACTGATCTGGTGCCAGTTATGATTTTCATATGCACATTTTACTGGAACAGTTTCATTTAATTTATAATAGTATCTCAAAATGATTGTCTGTGATTAATCTACATTCTATCTAAATGAAAATTATACAAATCTAAAAGTAACTTTTATTGACATTGCCAACTATGTAAAGATACCCTACATAAAGCCAACAAATAAAAACATTGCATTCTGCAGGTAAACAAAGTCTAATCAAAATCATTTGCGAATGACAATAGTTCCTCAAAGTATTTTTGTAAAATATTTCCAGCTCTCGCCCTTTCGATAACCACTCATCATGAAAGGGAAAAATGTAATGCTCTGATCCAGTGGAAATAATAATAAAATACTTGATTACTTCTTATCCTTTGCACAAACAGCCTACAGCTGTGTCTGTCCAGAACTCACTGGAGCAGGAAACTGGGCCTAGAATATTTTATACAATGTTGCAAGCTTTGCTATCTGAGTTTCCTGACCCAGTTGATAGTTGATACAATGTTTCAAGTTTGTTGTAGACAGACCATGTGCAGCCAATGTGATTTCTAGGATATTTATTTTTATCGGGATGTTTTCTGTTGCTGTTTGGAGGTGAAGAAAAAATTACTTTGAGAAGCTCCACAACTCATTAGTGGTGCAGCGTTAAGACAATGAGAAATACTATCAGACATCCCCATATGGGCACATTTATAGGCCTACATTTGTGTGCAGGCCAGATAGATTAGTCCTACTTCTATATGCGTAATCAGGTGTGTCCTTACTCAACATTGACAGGAGTGTTTCAAACAAAAGACAATGAATAAATTGACAAAACTGACGCTTCTTATAGGGTCAGGTCTGGGTGGTCTGCCAGGGGCCGTTTCATTTAGTATCCTTTTGGGTCGGTTGGGGGATGATTGTATTTCCCCATAGTATGTTGTACCGAAGTTGACTGACTGAAAGGGAGTGTAACTTTGATAATAATTACACTTCCCTGAAGGAGGGAAATGAGGTTCAACACCTGTTTGTTTTCTTTCCTGGGTCGGTGAAGAGCGGTATTAAATTTAAGGAATAAATCCTAGCTTCACGCTCATCACCTGTGGAAGGCGGGGCTTCCAGCGGGGCGTGGGTTTAATAGTATGTTGTACCTAGTTTCCCTCCAGGGAACAGTAGGTATAGTCATAACATGTGGATTTAATAGTATGTTGTACCTAGTTTCCCTCCAGGGAACAGTAGTTATAGTCATAACGTGTGGATTTAATAGTATGTTGTAAAATGTTTGAAAATCGATTTCTCAATTCCTGTTTGGATTTTTTCTCAGGTTTTTGTCTGCTATACTCAAAGACATTGTTAAAACAGTTTTAGAAACTTCAGAGTGTTTTCTATCCAATACTGCTAATAATATGAATATATTAGCATCTGGGACAGAGTAGGAGGCAGTTAAGTTTGGGCACACGGTTCATCCAAAAGTGAAAATGCTGCCCCCTATCCCTAAAACGTTAAAGTGGTTCTTCAATAATTACACATAATTCTTAATACTGTAGCAATTTAGTTACAGTCACATGTTCAACTATCATCAGCTGATCCAGGAAATCATTTTCTTAATGACAGTGACATGACAAACATCACGACATGCAACAACAACCAAAGTGCTTCTTCATTCATTACTCTGGTCAAGACAGTTATGCCGTGCTCCACGTTGGATCCAACATCCCTAACAAATTGATGTTTATAATGTGTTATTGTCTGCTTGATTTACTGTAGGGTCTCGTTAGTCTGTCTGGACACAGAGATACTTAGCTCATAATGTGTAGAGAACTGTTCCTTGATGGATAGGCTATTGTACAACACACAGAGCTATTTTCCTTTATTCAGGACATTTATAATGACAACCCATTACAGAGTAGCCTAGTGGGATTATTCACAAAATTATCTGGTTATGAAGTGTCATGAGAAAGACATTTTAGTTTCCATGTTTCACCTGAAATGTTAAATGATTTATAATCCTAGGTATATGTTATTGTTAGGTGAAGTTATGGGTCCTACAGTAGGTCTATGTTGTTGTTAGGTGAAGTTATGGGCTAATTTGGCAAACAGTGTAGAAAACCCTCATTGTCAGGCTGATGGAAAAGCTAGCCAAAGAGAATTTTACTGGTTGAAGTACACAGCGGTTGATTTGCGATGATGACACAAACATTATATTAAGCAGGACATTCAAACAAGCCTTACAATTATAATCCAAAGTAGTGTGAAATGTACTCATAAGCAACCTGGAAATGGAGGTTACTCCCCTGAGTTTTCCCCCATTCACATTCAGAATACACTGTGAAAAACTAAAATCTTTGCTCAGCATTTTTGCTCCAGGCAGATATACTACATCCATAACTAGGGGTTTCCTCATTACCAGATATACTACATCCATAACTATCGGTTTCCTCATTACCAGATATACTACATCCATAACTAGCAGTTTCCTCATTACCAGATATACTACATCCATAACTAGCAGTTTCCTCATTAGCAGATATACTACATCCATAACTAGCGGTTTCCTCATTAGCAGATATACTACATCCATAACTAGCGGTTTCCTCATTAGCAGATATACTACACCCATAACTAGTGGTTTCTTCATTAGCATATATACTACATCCATAACTAGTGGTTTCTTCATTACCAGATATACTACATCCATAACTAGTGGTTTCCTCATTAACAGATATGCTACATCCATAACTAGTGGTTTCATCCATAACTAGTGGTTTCCTCATTACCAGATATGCTACATCCATAACTAGTGGTTTCTTCATGAGCAGATATACTACATCCATAACTAGTGGTTTCTTCATTACCAGATATACTACATCCATAACTAGTGGTTTCCTCATTACCAGATATACTACATCCATAACTAGTGGTTTCCTCATTACCAGATATACTACATCTATAACTAGTGGTTTCCTCATTACCAGATATACTACGTCCATAACTAGTGGTTTCCTCATTCGCAGATATACTACATCCATAACTAGTGGTTTCCTCATTACCCGATATACTACATCCATAACTAGTGGTTTCCTCATTAGCAGATATACTACATCCATAACTAGTGGTTTCCTCATTACCAGATATACTACATCCATAACTAGTGGTTTCCTCATTAGCAGATATACTACATCCATAACTAGTGGTTTCCTCATTACCCGATATACTACATCCATAACTAGTGGTTTCCTCATTACCAGATATACTACATCTATAACTAGTGGTTTCCTCATTACCAGATATACTACTTCCATAACTAGTGGTTTCCTCATTCGCAGATATACTACATCCATACCTAGTGGTTTCCTCATTAGCAGATATACTACATCCATAACTATCGGTTTCCTCATTAGCAGATATACTACATCCATAACTAGTGGTTTCCTCATTAGCAGATATACTACATCCATAACTAGTGGTTTCCTCATTACCAGATATACTACATCCATAACTATCGGTTTCCTCATTAGCAGGGAAGAGTTTCTACAATCAAATTGTATGTGCTTTGCCCTCGCGCCGCAATTTTATTAAACACCGAAAGGGGCCTATATTGGAGACCAAAAGTCGTCTGGCACACTGCTTAGAGTTTCAACAACATGAATAACTTATTTCTAGCCTACAATCATCGATGTTACTACTAATGTGAAAACAAGACAAAAATGATTATTGTTACTCATTTTAAGACATTTGTCAAATAACTTTAACATTCATTACAGACGTCAATTGTTGTACAACATCATGGCTACGCTTCGAATATACCCTGATGAAGACAGCTTGGCTGTCGAAACGTTGGTAATTACATTTTTGCATCTGAGCTCCTAGAGTGTGCGGCTCTCCTTTATTTTTATGCTTTTGGCATCACCTTTTACATTGGATTTCCGCTGATGTGGGCCTTTAATCATCTGTCTGACTTTGTTGTTCACACAGGAGAGATACGGGACTATCGTGGATCCTCTGGGGAGCCTCAACAACCTCATGATGCTGAAGAGACAGAGAAGAGTCTCTCCAGATCAGAACGCCTCAATAAACACCTGCAGAGATCCACAGGGAAGGGAACACACTGCTGATCTGACTGTGGGAAGAGATTCACCTCATCAGGCATTAAAATTCATCAGAGAACACACACAGGAGAGAAACCTTATAGCTGTGTTCAATGTGGGAAGAGTTTTGGTCAATCTGGAGAGCTGACAATGCACCAGAAAACACACACAGGAGAGAAACCTTTTAGCTGTGGTCAATGTGGGAAGAGTTTTACTACATCTGGCCATCTGACTACACCAGAGAATACACACAGGAGAGAAATCTTATAGCTGTGATCAATGTGGGAAGAGTTTTGGTCAATCTTGCTATCTGGTATCACACCAGAGAACACACACAGGAGAGAAATCTTATAGCTGTGGTCAATGTGGGAAGAGTTTTGGTAGATCTGGCTCTCTGACTCTCCACCAGAGAATGCACACAGGAGAGAAATCTTATAGCTGTGATCAGTGTGACAAGAGATACTCTGATAAAAGATCTCTGATCAAACATCAGAAAATACATACATGAAGGAGTTGTTTCATGATATCAATGAATTAATGTCACATAGTAGAATGTTTTTAACATTGTAGTAGGAGTATTTTAAGGAATTTCACAATGTAGAACCCTAAATGTTTGCCCCATTCAATTGATTTCAGCCTCGGGGAAAATCCAGGCTCTGAAATGAGAGAGTACTATTTATGTGATTTAACAAAAAGTGACTAACACAAAAAGAGCTGTGTTACACTTACCATTTTGGTGACCCACTTGAATCAAAATGCAACACTTCTAAATGTAGCTAGCTGTTTTCTACAAATTGTCCTCTAACCAGTGGTGCACACATTATTCCCAGATTCCGTGTGGTTTTTGAGCTGTTAGTTTTAACAGGACGTGCAACCTCATCTCCCCCCTCGGCACAATTGATATCGATGAGTGATGACAAATAAGTGTTGTGTTCCTTTGTTTAGCGACCCCTAAATTTAAATGCATCACTCCAAAATATAGCTGACTGTTTTCTGCAGGTTGTCCTCTAACCAGTGAGCTAAAAGATATCTCCCATTTCCATGTGTTTTTTTAGTTGTGTTCGTTTCAACAGCACCTACAACCTGATGTCCCCCCTAATCAATATCAGTGAATTATTGCTACTTGTCAAAACAACAGCGTTTCTGGTGCTTGTGCAGTTTATAAGGTGCTTGTTTAAGTAATATGATTATTGTGGCAGATGTTTGTGTATATAGTACATTTTACATTTAGGTTTTCAATTTATCACAAACTGTTTCTGCATTTGGACTTGATTTGGACATGTTTAAACTGTGACATTGGGGATATCCCACCTAGCAAAATGTCACTGAAAATAAGACTATGACTATGGTCCAGTGCTCCAGTTGTCTTGATAGATGTGGAGAGTGAACACCTTTAGTTGCTCCACCTTTGTTTTGGTTTGGGTTTTTCTTTTGTTTCCCTCTTGGGCAGATTTAGTGGGTCTCATGGTGGGTGTCTTTTAGGTCCTAGTTGTTGTTACTAGTCAACTTTCATTGGACACCCCCATAGTGTCTTTCAGAACCCCTCCTAAAAAACAAGCTAATATTTTAACATTTTAATCAATGGCATTTCCTTAGGATGCTCATTAGTCTTTAAGTTGTTATTGTTTTTTTATCCTCTTATGTTTGTGTACTAAATATTTCTGTTTATTTTCATTGTTTTTTCCTGTGAAGCCATTGTGTTGCATCCATGTCTGAAATGTGCTGTATAAATAAAGCTTGATTTGAACATATTGCAAAACAAATTAACCCAATGACTGACCAATCAGACTCTTGGTCCATCTTAGTATGAAAAACAGTATCAATCCCACATTTCCAGCCTGCTGAAGGCTTGGTGGAGTGGTAAACACCACCCCTGGCTATACCAGGGGCTTGAGGTGGTCTCCCACAGCTCTGCTAATGTCATGTTCTGTGGCCTTGCTGTTCCATTTCTTGACTGCCCCGACAACACAGAAACACATTTAGTCATATTATATAAAACACTCAAAGTAATGGATATGGAGCATCTACAGCCTCAGTTACACCTGGCACCTAAATGTGACATCTGTCATCTGATCACTCCAAGCTCCATTAGGTCTGGATGCACAAAAGTCACAATGTGCTGCATTAGGTTTAGATCTGCCAGGATGGGCATTGTGTTCAGATTTTGTGTCTGGCCACCGAATATGCATAAGCAATGTAAAGAGATGGGGTGAATGACTGGGAAAAAGTACATTTGACACAAATTACCTTCATAATATCGAAGAACAAATGTGTGTGCCTGAGGGGAAATTAACTTTCATACAGCCAAAAGGCGTGAGAAATTATACCCGTATCAGTGAACAATTTGCACTAATGTAAATAAACATAGATGATGGAACATATTCCCTTTTGCTTACGTGATGCACCCCTGTACCTGTACACAGCCAATCTGTAAATAGCACACCCGACTACCTCATCCCCATGTTATTACTTGTTCTTTTTCACCCCAGTATCTCTACTTGCACGTCATCATCTGCACATCTATCACTCCAGTATTCATGCTAAATTGTAATTATTTTTACCTCCAGGGCCTATTTATTACCTCCCTACTCTTCTACATTTGCAAACACTACATAGATTTTTCAATTTTTCTATTGTGTTGTTGTTTGTGTCGCACTGAGAACTAAATGAGAACTTGTTCTCAACTGGCTTACCTGGTTAAATATTAAAAAAATGGGACATAAATATTTACCATCTAAACCATGTTTTACCTCTCACCTCTCTGGCTGTAGAAGTGTTCTTCCTAACCAGTCCCTCAACAGCTCTCTGACTGAGCTCCACCCTCACTGGGTCTTCAGAGGAGAGGAAGGCTGAGGAGGGATGGAAGGATGAATGGATCAGTCAGTCAATAAAGTGTAGAGCTGCTGTCTGACAAAATCACTATTTTAGTAGTTCATTAAAGTAAATAAGGCTTTATGACTGCTGAATACCAACTATCAAACACTTAGATCATGTATTTCCAGGTAGAGATACATCCTTGGGACGTCCCTAGCCCATTGAAGTTGACATTTAAAATGGTTAAGGTTAGGGTTAAGGGTAGGGATGTCCCAAGGATTCCAGATTGCATTGACCATTGCACATTCTTCTGTCTCTTTTACATAGCAGGTGTAAAAGAAACACAGACAAGACAAGTAGGCACGCAATGGATTATGGTCATTGTAGTTAATTATGTTTTATGCGCTAAACTATGTAGAATATTGGCCTGTTGGAAACTACAACTGTTCAGGCTGGATCTGATTTAGCTGTAGAGAAACTACAACTCCCTACTACATCACACAGCTCAGGCTGAATCTGATTTATCTCTAGAGAAACTACAACTCCCTACTACATCACAGTTCAGGCAGGGTTTGATTTATCTCTGTGTTGTGAGGGGAAAATCTATGTTAACCTCTTTAACTTTATACAACTTCTAATGTGTTGAAGGTTCTCTTTAAGGTTAAGAAGTTTATGTGTATGTTTGTGTGGGTCTGTAACCACACACCCTCTCGACAGACAGGCCAAAGGCGCTCGGACCAATTCAGGGAACCGTTGATCTACTTCAGAGGAACTGTGTCTAGAGTGAGTTCCTGTTGTTTGACACCTCACTGGAAAACTAGAATAACTAGCTGTTGCTACAGAACGAGACGACCAATTCACAGTTAGTCTGTGTCTCATTCTCCACACACGTACACATACCAGGATCACGTGTTTTCTATATGCACAAGATAGTTTGACTATATAAGGCTCCTGAACTCCTTGTGTCATCGAGCTCTCGGCCTTCCACCTCAGAGTGTAGGGCTGACCAGCTACATTATTGCAATTCTTATCAAATAAAGGTTGATTGTTTGAAGAAATTTCAAAGTCTCTTCTTATTGGTTAGAATTTCCACCACAATCTGCAATAGGCTTTTTCAATACCAACAATGATAGACCAGACTCATAGTACAGAATGAATGACTGACTGACCAGTTAGAGCAGCAGCAGCTGACTGCTCAGTTCAACATCAGTTCACCATCTCACCTCATACTGTATTGGAGCAGCAGCAGCTGACTGCCTGGTTCAACGTCAGTTCACCGTCTCACCTCATACTGTATTGGAGCAGCAGCAGCTGACTGACCAGTTCACCGTCAGTTCACCGTCTCACCTCATACTGTATTGGAGCAGCAGCAGCTGACTGCCCGGTTCAACGTCAGTTCACCGTCTCACCTCATACTGTATTGGAGCAGCAGCAACTGACTGCCCGGTTCAACATCAGTTCACCATCTCACCTCATACTGTATTGGAGCAGCAGCTGACTGCCCAGGTCAACGTAATTTCTCCGTCTCACCTCATACTGTATTGGAGCAGCAGCAGCTGACTGCCCAGTTCAACGTCTCACCTCATACTGTATTGGAGCAGCAGCAGCTGACTGCCTGGTTCAACATCAGTTCACCATCTCACCTCATACTGTATTGGAGCAGCTGACTACCCAGTTCAACATCAGTTCACCGTCTCACCTCATACTGTATTGGAGCAGCAGCAGCTGACTGCCCGGTTCAACATCAGTTCACCGTCTCACCTCATACTGTATTGGAGCAGCAGCAGCTGACTTGATCGTTGAATGCTAATCATCATGTGTTGAATCTGAGAGTAAATAGAGCCGGCTACAACTGTAAAAATGAAGGGTTCAACTGGAGTTGTTCTCTGATCCCCTAAGAACCGTAGCGTTCTTGGTCAACGAAAAACAGCCCCAAAAGGTTCTTCAAAGAACTTGTTAGAAGGTGGGTTCATCGAGGAACCTCCGTTGTTGCTGGACTTCTTCCGGGAACTTCGCAATTACAACTGAAAACGTTTGGATGCGACAACAGTTAAAAAGGTTAAGTTGGATTGATGTTTGGCTCTGAATATGTCTTGAAATAATTTATATAATAATAATATAACATAATAATAATGAAAAACGAAGACAATTCTGGTTTTCTGTGAAAAGCTTCCATAACGTTACTAAAGCTAATTACCGTAAATATTAGAAAGCCGGGTTTGACCGTCGGCGTTGTATGAGCTACAGTACAGTACCGTTATCTAGCTAGCTAACGTTATGTCCTAACTTGGCAGAAGTAGGTTTGGATTATTTCCCTCAACTATATTCTTTCCCATATATTGTATATCGTTTCCATAAAGCCAACATGGCTTTACACTCATTAACGTAAGTTTCCAATCTAGAGAAGTTCTCACTTTTGTGACAATGAACTAGCTAACGTTAACTAACTAACTAACTAACTGTAATGACCTGACTAGATCATAAATGAACAATCGTCCAGACAGAGGATTGAGTTTGCGAATTGACGGTTTATTAAACCAACTTTACACAGGCTACTGTTTGGCCGTAGCCCACGCCAAATAAATGACAGATAACCCACAAGCCAATCGTGACCTTCTCTTGTGAAGCCCAGAAGTAAGAGAGAGAACAAAGGCTAAACCTGGTCATAACTTTCAATGCTCCATCCCCCTGCCCAACCCCCCTCCACGCCACTCCGCCAACCGCCAGGATGCCCGGCATCAGAACATTCCAGGCATTCCCGTGATTGGCAGATAGCAGGTTGATTGACATGTCGGACCCCGCGAACACTGGGTACTGGTCAGTACAACACAACCACCTACTAGCCTAACACATAACACACAGCTGTCTGTGCGGGTCGCTACACAGCCCCCCCACCACAAAGTCCCTCATCCCCGAGGGAACAAACAAAGTCCCTGAAGCGACCCGGGGGTCTCCTTTGCCTGCGTGGCCGTGATGGTCGCAGAGTGCCCCTCTGGGAACCAGGGGATGAAGGCAGGGATATGGGGGACAAGGAAGCGGGAACGGGTAATACAGTCCGTGGCTCTGGGGAACCACGCGGTGACACAGGGGAGGGGGGAGACAGGGGGAGTGGGCTGTCTGGAGCCTTGTCTGCGGCACCTGGGGGTGGGTGCCTGGAGAATGTCATTGCCAGAGAGGGGAATTGTGGGGGTTCCTGGGGTTTGGGGAGAAGAGGCCCCTCTGTATGGGGCTAACCTGTCCCGGTGCAGTGCCACCTTTCTCCCCCTGGGAGGAAGCTGCACCCGGTAAACAACCTCTCCTACCCTCTCCAGGACACTGCAGGGTCCCACCCAGTGACTGTCCAACTTGGGGCATCTGCCTTTTTTCCTTAGGGGGCTGTAGACCCAGACCAGCTCCCCAGCCACAAAGTGCCTTCCCCGGGTGTGCACGTCATAGTTCCTCTTCTGCCTCACACCTGCATTCACCAGCTGCTCTCTGGCGAAGGTGTGGGCTGTCTCCAGGCAGTCCTGGAGTCTCCGGGCATACTCCGGCCCCGGGGGAACATGAGGGCTATCCAGGGGCCGACCAAACGCCATCTCCGCAGGGGTGCGGATCTCTCTCCCCAGCATGAGGAGGGCAGGCGTGCAGGAGGTGGAGTCTTGGACAGCGGAGCGGCATGCCATGAGGACCATAGGCAGGTCCTTGTCCCAGTCACGCTGGTGTTTGGAAGAGACGATGGCCAGCTGCTGTCCAAGCGTTTTGTTGAAGCGCTCCACAAGGCCATCACTTTGAGGATGGAGAGGAGTAGTGCGGGTCTTGTGCATACCCAGCCTCTCACACATGGTGGCGAACACACGGGACTCAAAGTTTCTGCCTTGGTCGCTGTGGATGGACTCTGCAGCTCCAAACCTGCTGAACATCCCCGCTGTCAGGGCGTCAACGATGGTCTCTGCCTCCTGGTCAGGCAGAGCATAGGCCTCGGGCCATTTTGTGAAATAGTCCATGGCCGTGAGCACCCAGCAGTTTCCACTGTCTGTGGTGGGGAACGGCCCAACTACATCCACTCCCACCCTCTCCATGGGAGCCCCCACTGGGAACTGTTGGAGCTGAGCATGAGAGCTGCCTGGGGGGCCCTTTCTCGCTGTGCAGTTGTCACAGAGGCGACAAAAGTCCTCCACATCCCTCTTGTGCTGCCCCCAGTAGAAGCCCTGGAGACGGCGCAGTGTTTTTGTGAACCCAAAGTGTCCAGTCCCCACCCCCCCATGAGTACTCTGGAGCACAGCCTCCCGCAATGCTTTTGGGACCACCACCTGCCACCTCTCCTCTCCCGTAGTTGACTCCTTCCATGCCCGCTGTAGCACACCATCAGCCAGCCGCAGTCGCTCAAACTTTGACCACAACCCTTTGGTCGCGAGTGAGAGCGCTGTCACCTCTTCCCATGGTGGCCTCACCTGCGCCTCTACCCACTGTAGCACTGGCTGTAGGTCTGTGTCCCGTCCCTGCTGCTGCCGCCATTCAGCCACGTCGACAGTCTGCAGCTCACAGCAGACAGGCCCGCTCGCCCGACACACTGTGGCACAGACCCCCTCCTCTGCACACAGCTCTCTCTCCCATCCCTCTCTCCGTTCACAGTGGCGGCAGCCGTCTGCAGTACAGGGCCGACGGGACATGGCGTCGACGTTGGAGTGTCGTGCCCCTGCCCTGTGCACCACCGTGAAGTCATACGGCTGAAGCTCCTCCAACCAGCGTGCCATCTGCCCCTCTGGCTCTCTGAAAGACATGAGCCACTGGAGAGCAGAGTGGTCAGTCCTTACAGTAAAGGGCAGACCACCCAGGTAGTACTTGAAGTGTTTGACGGAAGCCACAACAGCCAAGAGCTCCAGCCGGGTGACACAGTAGCGGCGCTCATGTTTGTCAAATGTTTTGCTGAAGTACGCCACCACTCTCTCCCCCTCTGGCCCCACCTGGGCCAGCACCCCACCCATGCCCACATTGCTCGCGTCTGTGTCCAGGATAAAGGGCAAGGTGAGGTCAGGGGGGGCGAGCACGGGAGCCTCGATCAGTGCACGTTTGAGGGTGTTGAACGCCTCCTCACACTCCACTGTCCAAGTGAAAGCCTTGTCCTTCGGCAGCAGGCGGTTCAGTGGAGCAGCAACGCTTGAGAAGCCCCGTACAAACCTCCTGTAGTACGAGGCCAGGCACAGGAAGCTCTTCAGCTGACGCTGGTCGGTGGGGGTGGGCCAGTCTCTGACAGCCGCTACCTTGTCCTCCATGGTGCTGATCCCCTCCTTCCCCACTCGGTGGCCCAAGAAGGACACCTCTCTCCTCATGAAGTGGCACTTCTCGGGGTGGAGCTTCAGACCTGCGGCAGCCACCCTCTCCAGCACACGCCGTAGCGCCCCCAGGGCTGACTGGAAGGAGCTGCCATGGGCCAGGATGTCATCGAGGTATACCAGACACTGCTGTCGGGGGATACCATCTAGCACCCTGTCCATCAAATGCTCAAATGTAGCTGTGATCAATGTGGGAAGAGTTTTAGTCACTCTGGAGAGCTGACAGTGCACCAAAGAGCACACACAGGAGAGAAATCTTACAGCTGTGTTCAATGTGGGAAGAGTTTTGGTCAATCTGTCCATCTGACTCAACACCAGAGAATACACACAGGAGAGAAACCCTATAGCTGTGGTCAATGTGGGAAAATATGTACTACATCTGGCTCTTTGACTCTACACCAGCGAACACACACAGGAGAGAAATCGTATAGCTGTGATCAGTGTGACAAGAGATACTCTGATAAAAGATATCTGATCAAACATCAGAAAATACATACATGAAGAAGTTGTTTCATGATATCAATGAAATTATGTCACAATGTAGAATGTTTTAACATTGTAGTATAAGTATTTTAATGATGTCACAATGTAGAACCCTAATTGTTTGTCCCCTGTTCTATTGATTTCAGCATGATATGGATATTAGCCTCGGGGGGAAATCCAGGCTCTGAAATGGAAGAGTACTATTTATGTGATTTAACAAAAAGTGATTAACAAAAAAAGAGTTGTGTGACACTTACCATGTTGGTGACCCACTTGAATGAAAATGCAACACTTCAAAATGTAGCGAGCTGTTTTCTACAAATTGTCCTCTAACCAGGGATGTACACATTACTCCCAGATTACGTGTGGTTTTTGAGCTGTTAGTTTTAACAGGACGTGCAACCTCATCTCCCTCCTCTCGGCACAATTGATTTCAACATGATATCGATGAGTGATGACAAATAAGTGTTGTGTTCCTTTGTTTAGCGACCCCTAAATTTAAATGCATTAAATGCATCACTCCAAAATATAGCTGACTGTCTTCTGCAGGTTGTCCTCTAACCAGTGAGGTAAAATATATCTCCCATTTCCATGTGTTTTTTTTAGTTGTCAGTTTCAACAGCACATAACCTGATTTCCCCCCTAATCGACATCAGTTATTTATTGCTACTTGTCAAAACAACAGCGTTTCTGGTGCTTGTGCAGTTTATAAGGTGCTTGTTTAAGTAATATGATTATTGTGGCAGATGTTTGTGTATATAGTACATTTTATGTTTAGGTTTTCAATTTATCCCAAACTGTTTCTGTATTTGGACTATTGATTTGGACACGTTTAAACTGTGACATAGGGGATATCCCACCTAGCAAAATGTCATTGAAAATAAGACAATGCCCGACGTACAATATTAAGTTTGCTTTTAGTGAAAGGTGAAAAAACAACAATTTAATTTCAACGTACTTGCAACCTATACACATGGACGCAGTATAATAAATCGGTCTATAATCAATTTTATTAACAATCCTAATAAATTGAGTCATACATGTAGGATATATTTGTTGTCTTAAGGGGGAAGGTGTTAAAGTCTCTTTGGGCTGCAAGCCCGACGTCGGTACACTTATGACAACAGCCAGCTCAAGTGCAGGGCGCGAAATTCAAAATATATTTTTTTGAAATATTTAACTTTCACACATTAACAAGTCCAATACAGCAAATGAAAGGTACACATCTTGTGAATCCAGCCAACATGTCCTATTTTTAAAATGTTTTACAGCGAAAACAGCACGTATATTTATGTTAGCTCACCACCAAATACAAAAAAGGACAGACATTTTTCACAGCACAGGTAGCATGCACAAAACCAACCTAACTAACCAAGAACCAACCAAACTAACCAAGAAACAACTTCATCAGATGACAGTCTTATAACATGTTATTCAATAAATCTATGTTTTGTTCGAAAAATGTGCATATTTCAGGTATAAATCATAGTTTACATTGCAGCTACAATCAGAAATTGCACCGAAAGCAGCCAGAATAATTACAGACACCAACGTCAAATAACTAATTACTCATCATAAAACATTTCTGAAAAATACATAGTGTACAGCAAATGAAAGACAGGCATCTTGTGATTCCAGCCAATATTTCCGATTTATTATGTGTTTTACAGCGAAAACACAATATAGCGTTATATTAGCTTACCACAATAGCCAGAAACACATGCCATTTCCCAGTAGCAAAAGGTTAGCGATCGTAACAAACCAGTAAAAGATATATAATTTTTGACTAACCTTGATATTCTTCATCAGATGACAGTCCTATAACATCAGGTTATACATACACTTATGTTTTGTTCGAAAATGTGCATATTTAGAGCTGAAATCAGTGGTTATACATGTTGCTATCTTAGCTACTTTTTCCACAACGTCTAAACAGCAACGATATTTTTCTGACACTTTTTATGACACACATATTCTGACCAAATAGCTATTCATAAACATAACTAAAAAATACATGTTGTATAGGAAATGATAGATCCATTAGTTCTTAATGAAATCGCAGTGTTAGAATTCTAAAAAATAACTTCATTACGACATCCAGCTTCGGTATAGCTGAGTACCCAAACGTTGGGCGCCGACGACTAGTTCACATGCACGACAGATATATGAAATAGCATCATAAAATGTTTCTTACTTTTGCTGATCTTTCATCAGAATGTTGGACAAGGGGTCCTTTGTCCAGAACAGTCGTTGTTTGGATTTAGAACGGCCACTTTCCCTCTCGAATTATCAAGCGCACTAGCCAAGTGGCACGAATCGCTCCATCGTCAACAAAGTCAGAGAACGGAACACGGCAAAACTCGCAAAAAAATTTCAATAATCTGATTAAACTATATTGAAAAAACATACTTTACGATGATATGGTCACATGTATCAAATAAAATCAAAGCCAGAGATAGTAGTCGCCTATAACGGCAGCTAAACAGAAAGCAAATCCAGGTACCGCCTCGCGCTCTCCAGAAAACCGGAAATGGGGGACACGTCATACAAAGAGCTTGTATTCCACTTCAGACCAAGATAAACACTAAATTTCTTCTCTCACCGCCTCTTGACATCAAGGGGAAGGTGTATGACGTGCATGTATACTCATACGTATCATGCCCATTTATAGGCAGGAAGTAGAACAGAGCCTCGATTTCAGACTTTCCACTTCCTGGTCAGGAAGTTTGTGCCAAATAAGTTCTGTTTGACTCACAGATATAATTCAAACGGTTTTAGAAACTAGAGAGTGTTTTCTATCCAATAGTAATAATAATATGCATATTGTACGAGCAAGAATTGAGTACGAGGCCGTTTGAAATGGGCACCTTTTATCTGGCTACTCAATACTGCCCCTGCAGCCCAAACAGGAGTGTCTGGCCCAGTGCTCCAGTTGTCTTGATAGATGTGGAGAGTCAACACCTTTAGTTGTTCCACCTTTTTGGTTTTTCTTTTGTTTGCCTCTTCTTTGGCAGATTTAGTGGGTCTCATGGTGGGTGTCTTTTAGGTCCCAGTTGTTGTTACTAGTCAACTTTCAGTGGACACTGAGAGCAAAACTGCAAGATTATGTTATAATACTTTTATTGGATCAAATGGTTGTTTTATGCAACAGAATAGAGGGTTCTTAGAACTATTGTGTCTGTGTGTTCTACTGAGGATGGGCCTCTGGGAGATAACACTGACAGGAGATTTACAATGTCTTTTGGGTGATAAAACCTAAAGAGACCGCATTCCAGAACATGAGTTAATGTTTCTGTTCTATATGGTACCAGGGAGAGATGACCCCAGGGCCAGACCCTGGTCTCTACACAAAGAGTACTGTTTTTACAGCAGATACTGTCTGATGAGAATTATAAGTATCTTTCATACAAATCTTAACCTTGTGACCTGTTCTATACATCTATTGTTCGTCATGTAGGTTGAAAGGGGTGTATCTTGGCTGTAAAAGACATTTGTACTTTTGTATCGTGGCTCTCAACGAATCATCTGGGGGTGATTTGTCGACCAGCCATCATTATCGTAAAACACTCAATTGATTCACTTTATATGTGTGCGTTGTCCTGACCTGCTCCCTTATTAATAAGTGAATAAAGAATTAGTTTCAGAATAACTCTGACTTGTGTGATAAGTTTGTCTCTCCTTATTTGATATAAAATAAATTAACCACATTTGGCGATGGGGATGTGAATCTTGATTTAGTGACCGCTCCTGACGACCTGGGTAAATGGTGCACGAGGGATCCCTCTAACTTGGGATCTTAGGGAGACCACACTTCGGGAACGGAGCAGATGGACCCACCTTTGATCTGAGAGGCAGCGAGCCGAGTGGATACCACATCTCGAACGTAGTTTCAAAAAAAAGAATGAGGTGAGCGAAACCAGTGGAGTTTTTAGAAAATCCTCGTAGGCTATGAGTGTGTATTCCTGTGTGAGGGGGGCACCTTGGAGGTGTAAACAGGGCCGAGGCAGCTATCTGTGTGAACTGGATGAAAACTAGAATCTGTGTTTACTAGTTAAGACCATTTATGATATAGTATAAGATAGTAAGGTGCACCTGTAATTGTTTTAAACCTGTAATTGTATTAAACCTGGACCCCATTTTAGAAGTATTGAAAGATGTAAATGTATGAGTTGCATTATCCTAGGAACTAACCATGAGATAGAAATGTGGAAATATGCCTAGGACACACGTTCCGCTAGCGGAACCCCCCCCCCCCCCCCCCCCAACATTCCACTGAAAAGGCAGCGCGGGAAATTCAAAAATATTTTTTAGAAATATTTCACTTTCACACATTAAGTCCAATACAGCAAATGAAAGATAAACATCTTGTGAATCCAGCTAACATGTCCGATTTTTAAAAATGTTTTACAGCGAAAACACAACACCACCAAATCCAAAAAAGCACAGACATTTTTTCACAGCAAAGATAGCTTTCACAAAACCCACAAATAGAGATAAAATTAATCACTAACGTTTGAACATCTTCATCAGATGAGTCATATGACATCATGTTACACAATACATTTATGTTTTGTTCGATAATGTGCATATATATATATAAAACAAATCTCAGTTTACATTGGCGCGTTACGTGCAGTAATGTTTTGATTCCAAAACATGTGGTGATTTTGCAGAAATACTCATAATAAACATTGATAAAAGATGCAAGTGTTATTCACAGAATTCAAGATAAACTTATCCTCTATGCAACCGCTGTGTCAGATTTCAAAATAAACTTTACGGAAAAATAATAATCTGAGAACGGCGCTCAGAGCACAATCCAGCCAAAGAAATAGTCACCATTTTGGCGTCAACAGAAGCTACAAAAACACTATAAATATCCACTTACCTTCGAATAACTTCATCAGAAGGCACTCCCAGGATTCCCAGTTCGACAATAAATGACTGATTTGTTCCATAAAGTTCCATAAAGCCCATCATTTAGCCACTTGTTGGTTAGCATGTTCAGCCCAGTAATCCATTTTCATGACGCACGAGCAATCCCTCCAGACAAAAACTCAAAAAGTTCCGTTACAGGTCGTAGAAACAAGTCAAATGATGTATGCAATCCATATTTAGGATGTGTTTAACATTAATCATCAATAAGGATCCAACCGGAGAATTTCATTGTCTGAAGAAAGAGCATTGGAACGAGAGCACTCTCTCTCGTGAGCGCGCAAAATGAGACTGAGAATTTCTGAAGACCACTCAGTAAAATAGCTCCTATGAGCCCCTCCTTTATAGTAGAATCATATAACCAAAATCTAAAGACGGTGACATCTAGTGGAAGCCCTAGGAAGTGTTTGCTCATCCATAACTATAAGGGGTATCATTTGGTACTGTTTTGAAAATCGAGTTCTCACTTCCTGTTTGGATTTCTTCTCAGGTTTTTGTCTGCCGTATGAGTTCTGTTATACTTACAGACATAATTCAAACAGTTTTAGAAACTTCAGAGTGTTTTCTATACAATAGTAATAATAATATGCATGTATTACCTTCTGGGACAGAGTAGGAGGAAATTCCGTTTGGGCACGCAATTTGTTCAAAGTGGAAACGCTGCCCCCTGTCCCGATGAAGTTTTAAAATATTGTTGAAAAACAACTAATTGATTATGTATGTTTGGGAATAGCATTGTGTGACTGTGATATGAGAGTTGTGTGACTGCGATAGGAGAGTTGTGTGACTGCGATAGGAGAGTTGTGTGACTGTGAAATGAGAGTTGTGTGACTATAGTTCCTCACAGAGATCTATAGTTCCTCACGGAGATCTATAGTTCCTCACGGAGCTCTGTAGTTCCTCACGGAGCTCTGTAGTTCCTCACGGAGCTCTGTAGTTCCTCACGGAGCTCTGTAGTTCCTCACGGAGCTCTGTAGTTCCTCACGGAGCTCTATAGTTCCTCACGGAGCTCTATAGTTCCTCACGTTCCTCCTAGAGGTCTATAGTTCCTCCTAGAGGTCTACAGTTCCTCCTAGAGGTCTATAGTTCCTCCTAGAGGTCTATAGTTCCTCCTAGAGGTCTATAGTTCCTCATATAGTAATATGATTAATCAGATGATTGACATGTGGATAATAAGTTTTGATATAACGTTATCTTGGAGGTCCGTTCCTTCACTGCCCATCATAGAAGATCACGGGGTGGTATTGAGAGCGGGATGATAGTTTAGAAAGCAGGGGAAGGTCTATAGTTCCTGGGAGGCTTGATTTTGCCGAGGTCTCTGGGAGGTTAGAGAACCGTTGAATTCCGGTCATTGTCCGGGAAACAAACGTATATTTTTGGGGTTCTGCTGGGAGTATGTTTGGAGAGCTGCTTCGTAGCTATGGAGAGTCCTAGAGAAAGCAAATAGAATGGTATACCGACACAGTCCAAATAACTTCAACATTTCGGCTATTTTTACTAGCAAGCTACCAAGGTGTCTGACTAGCTGTTGATGTTGAAGAAGCGTCCCGTCCACTAGATGATACGTCACAGTGGCAGAATCACCTTAAAGACGCACATCGCCATCTGCTGACTGGAATTGGTATCGCAGTTGAGAAAATACTTTCAGACAAAAAGCTAAAAAGCGACTGCTCCTAAAAAACAACGACTCCCTTTGAAAACGGGCGATTGTGGCATCAGAATATAAATAATGATGTACAATAAAAACATACATTAAAAATGAATCATAGGTAAACTACAAACATTGTAGACTTGATGCTAAATACAGATTTTTCAGCTTTAGTGTGTATATCATATTCACTTAGTTATATTAGGAAGTTTGCCATCTTTATGACCGCCCTGGTAACTTCACCCCAACTTCTCTTCTCCCCAGAACACAATAACTTAAGAACATAAGTGTTTATCTGACATTTCTGGAAAATTTAAGGGAAAATAAAAAATACAGCCCTAGCAGAGCCTCAAGTCCCATGGGGACGTCCTCGAGGGCGTGGATGTTCTCCCCATCAAAGGCCAGCGGGATTTCACTCTCATGGTGAAATGGATTTCCGCCGATGTGCAGTAAAGGAGTGAAGAGCGGTGAAATCTGTGTCAACAAAAGTAAGAAAAGATTAATACACACACAATTAACAAAGAACATAAATGTTCAGCTGTAGTTTTATATAAGCATGCACACCTATGTTTATGAAGAAACAGATGATTGGTGCATAGGCATACCTTGTCACGGACATAAAGGCCACTCGGGTCCTAATTGAAGCGGTAGGGCAAGAGCAGAATCGCAGATCTTACTACACAATGTAATGTAAAATAGAAGAATATCAACGATCACGGTGAACTGACGTTGAACCGGGTAGTCAGCTGCTGCTGCTCCAATACAGTATGGGGTGAGACGGTGAACTGATGTTGAACTGGGCAGTCAGCTGCTCCAATACAGTATGAGGTGAGACGGTGAACTGAAGTTGAACCGGGTAGTCAGCTGCTGCTGCTCCAATACAGTATGAGGTGAGACGGTGAACTGATGTTGAACTGGGCAGTCAGCTGCTCCAATACAGTATGAGTTGAGACGGTGAACTGATGTTGAACTGGGCAGTCAGCTGCTGCTGCTCCAATACAGTTGAGTTGAGACGGTGAACTGACGTTGAACCGGGCAGTCAGCTGCTGCTACTCCAATACAGTATGAGGTGAGACGGTGAACTGATGTTGAACTGGGCAGTCAGCTGCTGCTGTTCCAATACAGTATGAGGTGAGACGGTGAACTGACGTTGAACAGGGCAGTCAGCTGCTGCTGCTCCAATACAGTATGAGTTGAGACGGTGAACTGATGTTTAACTGGGCAGTCAGCTGCTGCTCCAATACAGTATGAGGTGAGACGGTGAACTGATGTTGAACCGGGCAGTCAGCTGCTGCTCCAATACAGTATGAGGTGAGACGGTGAACTGATGTTGAACCGGGCAGTCAGCTGCTGCTCCAATACAGTATGAGGTGAGACGTGAACTGACGTTGAACTGGGCAGTCAGCTGCTGCTGCTCCAATACAGTATGAGGTGAGACGGTGAACTGATGTTGAACCGGGCAGTCAGCTGCTGCTCCAATACAGTATGAGGTGAGACGTGTACTGACGTTGAACTGGGCAGTCAGCTGCTGCTGCACCAATACAGTATGAGGTGAGACGTGAACTGACGTTGAACTGGGCAGTCAGCTGCTGCTGCTCCAATACAGTATGAGGTGAGAAGGTGAACTGACCTTGAACCGGCCAGTCAGCTGCTGCTGCTCCAATACAGTGTGAGGTGAGACGGTGAACTTATGTTGAACCTAGCAGTCAGCTGCTGCTGCTCCAATACAGTATGAGGTGGGACGGTGAACTGACGTTGAACTGGGCAGTCAGCTGCTGCTGCTCCAATACAGTATGAGGTGGGACGGTGAACTGACGTTGAACTGGGCAGTCAGCTGCTGCTGCTCCAATACAGTATGAGGTGAGACGGTGAACTGGGCAGTCAGCTGCTGCTGCTCCAATACAGTGTGAGGTGAGACGGTGAACTGACACTGAACCGGACAGTCAGCTGCTGCTGCTCCAATACAGTATGAGGTGAGACGGTGAACTGATGTTTAACTGGGCAGTCAGCTGCTGCTGCTCCAATATAGTATGAGGTGAGACGGTGAACTGGGCAATCAGTCATTCATTCTGTACTATGAGTCTGGTCTAACATTGTTACTGCACATTGTGGTGGAAATTCTAACCAATAAGGAGAGACCTTGTCATTTCTTCAAACAATCAACCTTTATTTGATAAGAATTGCAATAATGTATCTGGTCAGCCCTACACTCTGAGGTGGAAGGCCGAGAGCTCGATGACACAAGGAGTTCAGAAGCCTTATATAGTCAAACTATCTTGTGCATATAGAAATCACGTGATCTTGGTATGTGTACGTGTGTGGAGAACGAGACACAGACTAACTGTGAATTGTTTGTCTCGTTCTGTAGCAACAGCTAGTTATTCTAGTTTTCCAATGAGGTGTCAAAACAACAGGAAATCACTCTAGACATAGTTCCTCTGAAGTAGATCAACGGTTCCCTGAATTGCGCCAGGCGCCTTTGGCCTGTTTGCTGAGAGGGTGTGTGGTTGCAGACCCACACAAACATACACATAAACTTCTCAACCTTAAAGATCCTTCAACACATTAGAAGTCATATAAACTTAGAGGTTAACATAGATTTTCCCCTCAGAACACAGAGATAAATCAGACCCAGCCTGAACGGTGTGATGTAGTAGGGAGTTGTAGTTTCTCTAGAGATAAATCATATCCAGCCTGAACGGTGTGATGTAGTAGGGAGTTGTAGTTTCTCTAGAGATGAATCAGACTCAGCCTGAACTGTGTGATGTAGTAGAGAGTTGTATTTTTCCCCACTCATTCACCCAATCTCTTTACAATGCTTATGCATATTCGGTGGCCTGACTGCATCAAAGGCCCATCCTGGTAGATCTGAACCTAATGCAGCTTGGAGTGATCAGATGACAGAAGTCACATTTAGGTGCCAGGTGTAACTGAGGTCGTAGATGCATCAAATCCATTACTTTTAATGTTTTATATGACATGACTAAATGTGTTTATTTCTGTGTTGCAGGGGCAGTCAAGAAATGGAACGGCAAGGCCACAAAACATGACATAAGCAGAGCTGTGGAAGACCACCTCAAGCCCCTGGGAGAGCCGGGGGTGGTGTTTACCACTCCACCACACCTTCAGCAGGCTGGAAAAGTGATACTGTTTTTCATACTAAGAGGGACCAAGAGTCTGTTGATTGGTCAGTCGTTGGGTTCATTTGTTGAAATCAAATGAAGCTTTATTTATACAGCACATTTCAGACATGGATGCAATGCACAGTAAGAAAAAAATGAAAATAAACAGAAATATTTAGTACACAACAAACAGAAGATTAACAGCTAAAAGACGAATGGGCACCCTAAGGAAATGCCATTGATTACAATATTAATTGGATGCAATATCCAACCCAAAATACAAGCTTGTTTTTTTAAGAGGGGCACTGAAAGTTGACTAGTAACAACAACTGGGACCTAAAAGACACCCACCATGAGACCCACTAAATCTGCCCAAGAAGAGGCAAACAAAAGAAACACCCACAACAAACTTAAAGACAGGAAGTGGAGCATTTTTTTTTTTAACTCACTAGCTTCTAGAACTCTCATCTTCCTAAAACTCACTAGCTTCTACAACTCTCATCTTCCTAAAACTCACTAGCTTCTAGAACTCTCGTCCCCTTGGAACGAGCCCAAACAAAACTAATCTTCAATATGGAAAAACGTGCAGTCAAAATGATTTGTGATCCATGGTCACGCACTGGCTAAACGCACAACACAAATCTTTTTTGACTGCCCACCCTTGAAACAATCAGCAACCAAGTTGTCATTACCACGGACATGTCTGATTTCAAGAGGAAACTCCTGCAATATCCGTAGTAACTTTCCACCTCACTGCGGAGCTTCTCTCTTTACAGGGTTCACTCAATAGGCATGTTACTGGATCTGGGCCCAGTCCCCAATGTCATGCTCTGGTACATTTGGGTTGGCACATCTGAGAATTAACCCTGATATTATTAAAGCAGGATAACAATGTCAATATAATTGTACCCCAAAATTGTCAGTTGGTTGCATAAATAATTATTACTAAATGTAACATGAATTGTAAACATGAAAACCAAACGTACAACCCTTTGTTAATATGTAGTGGCAATAATTCACGGAATGGAATAATTGGAATAATAAAACATGTACCTTTTGTCAGGCTGGATGTTTGAAATATGAGGTGATTTGAGTCATGCTTCTTCAGTAGTGGAATAAAGACAATTAGCACTTGAATGTTGTCAAGAAATACTGGAGTGATGTAGGATTGTTAATAAAATTGATTATAGACCAATTCATTATACTGAGTCCATGTGTATGGGCTGCAAGTACGTTGAAATTAAGTTGTTTTCAAGTCATTGAAAAAACAAACCGAAAAGGCATCTTTTCAACTACAACCAACATATATTGGACGTTGGGCATAGTCTTCTTTTCAAAGTCTTTTGAATGACATTTTGCTAAATGGGAATAGTGCAATGTCAAAACACAGTTTTAACGTGTCCAAATCAATAACCAATATGTAGTAACAGTTTGGGATATATTGAAAACCTAAACATTTTGAAGTGTTGCATTTTGATTCAAGTGGGTCACCAACGCGGTAAGTGTAACACAACTCTTTTTTTGAGTCACTTTTTGTTAAATCATATAAATAATACTCTTCCATTTCAGAGCCTGGATTTTTCCCCTGAGTCTAATATCCATATCATGTTGAAATCAATAGAACAGGGGACAAACATTTAGGGTCCTACATTGTGACATCATTAAAATACTCCTACTACAATGTTAAAACATTCTACATTGTGACATCATTAAAATACTGCTACTACAATGTTAAAACATTCTACATTGTGACATTAATTCATTGATATCATGAAACAACTCCTTCATGTATTTTCTGATGTTTAATCAGAGATCTTTTATCAGAGTATATCTTCCCACATTGATCACAGACAAAAGGCTTCTCTCCAGAATGTATTCTCTGGTGTGATTTCAGGGTTTGTAGCCGAATAGAACTCTTCCCACAGTGATCACAGCCATAAGGTTTCTCTCTGGTGTATAGTTAGATAGTTAGATGTAGTAAAACTCTTCCCACATTGATCACAGGTACAATGTTTCTCTCCTGTGTGTCCCATCATGCTGTTAAGATGAGTAAAACTCTTCCCACATTGATCACAGCCATAAGGTTTCTCTCTGGTGTATAGTTAGATAGCTAGATGTAGTAAAACTCTTCCCACATTGATCACAGCTATAAGGTTTCTCTCCTGTGTGTCCCCGCTGGTGTACTATCAGGCTGCTTGGCTGAGTAAAACTCCTCCCACATTGATAACAGTCATAAGGTTTCTCTCCTGTGTGTGTTCTATGGTGTGATTTCAGGGAGCTTGACTGAGTAAAACTCTTCCCACATTAATCACAACTATAAGGCTTCTCTCCTGTGTGTACTCGCTGGTGTATTTTAAGTTCTGATGAAGATTTGCAACGTTTCCCACAGTCAGAGCAGCAATGAGATTTCTTCCCTGTGGGTCTCTGCTGGTGTTTCTTGAGGAGTTCTGATGTGGAGAGACTCTTCTCTGCCTCGTCAGCATCATGATGTTGTTGAGACTCCCCAGAGGATCCACGATAGTCACGTCTCTCTCCTGTGTGAACGACAAAGTCAGACAGATGGTTAAAGGCCCACAACAGCAGTAATCCACTGTTTATTTGAGGTAAAAGGTGATGCCCAGAGCATACCCATGAAGTTCTACAACAATTGACACCTGTTAAATTATATGACTATTGTCTTGTTTTCACATTAGTAGTAACATCGATGATTGTAGGCTAGAAATAAGTTATTCATGTTGTTGAAACTCTAAGCAGTGTGCCAGATGACTTTTGGTCTCCAATATAGGCCCCTTCTGTGTTTATGAGGGCGATTGCGGCACTAGGGCGATGCAAATGCAATTTGGTTGTAGAAACTCCTCCCTGCTAATGCAGAAACCGCTAGTTATGGATGTAGTATATCTGGTAATGAGGAAACCAATAGTTATGGATGTAGTATATGTGCCTTGAACAAAAATGGTGAGCCAAGATTTTAGTTTTCCCACAATGTATTCTGAATATTACAGCGCACTATCAGCGCAAGATCAGGAGTGCTACTCAAGGAAACTCACATTAAGTTCTGTGTCTATTCACTAATTCACCACCGTGGGGGAAAACTCAGGGGAGTTCTCATAGGCTGACAGCAAAAATAGCCTCCTTTTACAGGTTGAATATGAGTGTATTTCACATTACTTTGGATTATAATTGTAATGCTCCTTTGAATGTCCTGATTAATATAATGTTTGTGTTATTGTCAAAAATGTACTACTTTATATTTAAAAACGACTTCAACCAGTAAAATGCTCTTTGGCTAGTTTTCCATCAGCCTGACAATGAGGGTTTGTACACTAACTGTTTGCCAAATTGTACATTAAGTGTTGAACAAATTGGCCCAGAACTTCACCTAACAACAACATAGACCTACTGTAGTATCCATAACTTCACCTAACAATAACATAGACCTACTGTAGGACCCATAACTTCACCTAACATCAACAACATAGACCTACTGTAGGACCAATATAGACCTACTGTAGAACCCATAACTTCACCTAACAACAACATAGACCTAGGACTATAAATCATTTAATATTTCAGGTGAAACATGGAAACTAAAATGTCTTTGTCATGACATTTCATAACCTGATCACCAGATAATTTTGTGAATAATCCCACTAGGCTACTCTGTAATGTGTGGTCATTCTAAATGTCCTGAATAAAGGAAAATAGCTCTGTGTGTTGTACAATAGCCTATCCATCAAGGAACAGTTCTCTACACAGTATGAGCAAAGTATCTCCGTGTCCAAACAGACTAATGGGACCCTACTGTAAATCAAGCAGACAATAACACATTATAAACATCAATATGTTAGGGATGTTGGATCCAACGTGGAGCACGGCATAGCTGTCTTTACCAGAGTAATGAATGAAGAAGCACTTTGCTTGTTGTTGCATGTCGTGATGTTTGTAATTGGACTGTCAAAATTGTCCGACAGCAAGATCCAGTATTTATGTTGTAGTTCATCATAAGCTGACTATAACTACTGTTCCCTGAAGGAGGGAAACTAGGTTTTCATAATGCTGACCAATACAGATACTAAATGAAACGGCCTATGGCAGACCACCCAGGCTTGATCCCACAAGATACGCCAGTTTTGTCTATTTATTAAATTGTCTTTCATTTGAAACACTCCTGTCAATGTTGAGTAAGGACGCACACCTGATTGCGCATATAGAAGTAGGATTAGTCTACCTGCCTATAAATGTGCCCATTTGGGGATGTCTGATAGTACTTCTCATTGTCTTAACGCTGCACCACTAATGAGTTGTGGAGCTTCTCAAAGTAATTTTTTCTTTACCTCAAACAGCAAGTAAACAAAGTCTTAATGAAATCAATTGCGAATGACAATAGTTCCTCAAAGTATTTTCATAAAATATTTCCTGCTCTCTTCCTTTCACCACTTGAGTGGTTACATTTCTCCAACCCCCATCCCTCAGCTGTTAACCAAACCAAGTCTCTGGGCAGCCATTTTGTTGCTTTTTAAAACCTAGGTTGTCCCTATAAAAAAGGTCACAATCAATCAACCAATCTGCAGTTGAAACAATAACAAAGCTGTAATTCCACCACTGTTTTGGTAATAAGATGATGATGGGCCTGGAGACATTTAACGACTCTCAAATTCATAGACAGATCTATGGATCCAAAGAATGACCATCCATGATATCAACATTACATTTTTAACCATGTTGAGGCATACAGTGTTGATTTACATTATTTCTAAACATTGGAGTAAAAAAAGCTTATTTGGGGTTCTGATGGGGTACAACAGTTGAACTAAGCTCATGAGGCATGTGTTATATTCTTCAAGAATCAATGGCTATAAATAAATAATTTAAACGTCAAAATATTGGACGTAGCAATTGCATATTTCCGCTTTAACACCAAACATCAGTTCAACAACTGCAGAGTTGGTGCCCGTTCATCATTAGAACTATTGGATGCCTTAAGATGCATTTGGGAAACCGGGCCCAGATATCCCGTTTCCTCCTCCTCCTTTTTTGATGTGAAATTCTCCTCTTTCACTCCAAAAACAGCATCATCCTCTTTGTCTTCTTTCACTGTAACTCTTTCTCTTCTATTTCACGGTAACAGCCTCACCCTCTACTTGTTTTTGTATTGAAACAGTCTCCTCTTCCTCCTCCCCTTTTACGATAACTTCTTCCTCCGTCCAGCAGACCTCTTCTTTAGCAGAAGGAGAGTAGCTTAGTGAACTCATGGTCGGGGATGTTAGCTAGCTAGGCTAATGCTAACTTAACCAGCCCGCTAGCTGACTAATAACAACACCATAAATATGGAATTCAATCGGATAACTAACTAGACGACAGAAGTGGGTTTTAAAACACAGTGGCTAATATCCACAAAAGCGTCTAAAGAGCTTTATTGGTTAGGCTATTTTGTCTAGCAAGCTACCGAGGTGTCTGACTAACTGTTGTTGCTATTGAAAGAAGCGTTCCGTCCACTAGATTAGACGTCACACTAGCAGCATTACCTTACATTCCCAGACCGCCATCTGTTGACTGGAGTGGGTAACGCAGTTGAGTAAAATGTACAGTCCTGGCCAAAAGTTTTGAGAATGACACAAATATTATTAGCAGTAGCGGTATGGACCTAGTCTGTTCATTATATACATCTACATGATGTATTGTTACACCATGTAGGAGCAGTATAGACCTAGTCTGTTCATTATATACATCTACATTATGTATTGTTACACCATGTAGGAGCAGAATATACCTACAGTAGCTAGCTAATTATTTAGATTCAGTTTGACTTAATGAAACTGCCTTAAATGTGCTGTAGTAAACATTTTTTATTCGCACTAATCAATCAACAGATTCAGGTCTTTGTATGTCTCAATATAATAGTATTATTTAATTAAATCCATTTACAATAATCTTTGTCTGAAAGTAAAATATGATCCGCAACTGCGTTTCCCACTCCAGTCAGCAGACGGCGACGTGCGTCTTTCAGGCGATGCTGCCAGCGTGACGTATAATCTAGTGGACGGTTCTTCATAAACAGCTCGTCAATCACCTCCGTAGCTTGCTAGCCAACATAGCCGAAAGATTCCAGCTATTTATACGCTTTCGGTGTATATTACCTACTGTGTTTTAGACACACTTCTGTCGTATCTACTTGTTAACCTATATAATATAATATTACGTTATTTTTTATTAGTCAGCTATAGTAGCTGGCTGGTTAAGTTAGCACTAGCCTTGTCGCTAATGATAGCTAGCTAGCTAACATCCCCGACCATGAGCTCCCTAAACTACTCTCCTCCTGTTAAAGAAGAGGTCTGCTGGACGGAGAAAGAAGCTCTGGGGCTGAATATTGTCGTGAAAGAGGAAAAGGAAGAAGAGGATGTGACAGTAAAACAAGAAGTAGGGGGTGAGGCTGTTACAGTGAAAGAAGAAGAGAAAGACGTTTCAGTGAAAGAAGAGGAAGACGCGTTCAGAGTGAAGGAGGAGGATGTTGCAGTAAAAGAAGAGGCGGAAGAGAAAGAGGAGGATGTTACAGTAAAAGAAGAGGGGGAAGAGAAAGAGGAGGATGTTACAGTAAAAGAAGAGGCGGAAGAGAAAGAGGAGGATGTTACAGTAAAAGAAGAGGAGGAAGGGAAAGAGGAGGATGCCGTTTTTGGATTGAAGAAGGAAGGGGAGATTACTGTCACATTGAAAGATAAAGAGGTGGAGATAGGAGATCTGATTAACACCAGTAAGTACCGCCTTAAATTTGTTTTTAACATTGGATATTCAGAGTTGGCTCGTCAATACCTATTCAACGGAGGGCCCAGGATGATGACTGATATGTCTAGAATCAGACGACGTAGAGAGTAAGCTACCCCTTGTATTCTCCGTTCCGTTTCCAAAAAGTGACTTAACATATATATTTGAGAAGGGTCTATCTGTTGACCGCAGACTGGGGGGAATGGCTTGTTGGGATTTTCATGTAGTGATGATTTACTACACATCGTGCCCCCCAATAGTGCCATGTGAGAGTTGGGTTGGCTACACCAAAGATTATGGATATACTGACAAGATGTCTCTCCGCCCTAACAAGGGGAGTTGTTGTCCACAAAGCTTCACTGCGGGTTGTCTAGCTCCCGCCTATCCTTTCTTTGGATTGGTGGATACATCTTATTATTGTAATCTATTGTTTATATTCTGAGGGTTGTTGTCGTCAACCGCCTGTATTCAATGGAGAGAGATACTAAGCTACTAGCATGAATATGCATAGCGATCTGGAGACTATAGTGTTTTTATTAAAGTTGTCGGTATGTCACGTGTCCACATAATAACTTAAGCATCTAGAGATGATTACAACCAACTGTAAACCTACTGGCATGACCTAGATAGATACAACCTACTGTATCCTACTGTGCATGACCTAGAGAGATACAATCTACTGTAACCTACTGACATTGACCTAGAGAGATAAACCTACTGTAAAA